>NW_026571299.1:29064957-29084957 GCF_026225935.1 Boleophthalmus pectinirostris
GAATAACTCAAACTAGCCTAAATATGCAGAGCTTGGCTTGTGTGTTAAGCATGTGCGTATGAAACGAAACACAACTCAGGGGATGTTTTTGATGAGGAAACAACATCATAACTGTTCCGAAAAAAGCTTAATATGAGTCCCTTAATATCCACTGTTTGTGTACAATTTAAAGTAGCTATAAGATTACAAATAGTATTAAAAACTAACTGAATAAGCCATTTGAACAACATCATATTCTTGGGTTAGGGTTAAACATTCCTCTCTGCCGTATCTGTCAAGTACACAACCATAAGGAACAAATGAATACCTCAATCAAGCCATAGATTTAATCTATCAAAGCGGCCGTAAGATATAGATACTAACAGAGGTGAGGCTGCCAATCTGTATCATCATCCCCTCCGACCATCACACACACTACAATCATACTAGACAAGGCGGGTGAAGTGTTTTGCCAAAGGACACAACAGCCATATGCATTCATCAGAGAAGTAATTCATCCTCTGATCTTCTGGTTGATAGACGAGTACCCCGACCACTGGGCCACTGTTTTTTGAAAGTTATTGACTTAATTATGTGTGAAATCGTGGGGCTATCAATGGCCGCAGCTTGGAGTGGACCATTAAAACTTCATATCCCACAGAAAACCTTCAGAAAACTATCATACAAACATGTGGTCTGCCTTTAGGCCCTGGACAGTGGATCAAAGCAGCTCCAGTTGATTGTAAACGTCCACATGTGTCTGAGCGTGCAATTAGCCACAAGAGCATTAATGTGTGAGCTGCCACTAGCACTTAGCACTAGCCCCCAGTGTTTTCAGACACATCACGAGAAATTACCTTCAAATCAGCCTAAACGCGCAGGGGGTCACTTACATTCATTCATATTTATGCCGAAATGTCTACAGGGGACATGCTGGTCAAACTGTAACCATTAGCAGTAATTATTAAAGTCAAATGTGTAAGATTGTACAAGTCAAACAATATATAAAAATAAACAATAGATCATAAGCTATTTAATGTAAACTAGTGGTAAAGAAGTGAAATTACACTTAGTAAAAGTATGTGGTGAAAACAGTACAAAAACTAATTGTATTGATTGTGTTTTTAAATATTGTTCCCAAATGCAATTTTTTAAGTAGCAGTAAGTACAGTCTTGATTTCAAATAAGAGTTTAAAGGGAAGCATTAAGTTCGTTGTAGACTTTTAATCTTATAAGATGTATTTCAAAGCAACAAGATAAAGAAAGTCATTAATACAACAACAGAAAATCAAACAAATGAGTGGACCAAGTGTTTGTGCAATGACCTGAGACTAAAGCTTCAAGTCAAAGTAAATGTACCAAACATTTTATCAAACAGACCAGATGACGACCATATCCAAGCTCTGATCTGAATGACTGAAGATGGAGATTTAGATGAAATACAGACAGTAGCAAAAATGTTTATACAGAAACATAAGCGAAGCACCAGCGGTTTAAGAAAAATAAATAAATACAGAACCTAACTTAGAAATGTACTGTATTTATCTAGAAATTCAATAAGTGGCAGAAGAAGTACTCAATTTTGTTACATAAGTAAAAGTATAAGTAATATGTTTAAAGAGTAAAAAGTAAAAGTATTTTGCCCATATTTTGAAGTATTATAAAGCAAATCTACTTAAAATTTTGTGATTTTGATACAGATTTGGAATTTTGTTCACAATTTAATCAGTTTATTTATTTATTTATTTATTTCGTAGCTGTTTTTATTTGTGTATTTAACTTTGCTCAAACATGTCTTAAAAATAAATCCTCAGTCTCTTCTGCAACTCATAGATACTTTTACGTTTCAGTATAAATTACAGATACCTGCTCTCAAATGTAGTGAAGTAAAAGTAAAAGCAAAGTAAAGTACAAATACTTTTAGTTTTCCACATTTACTACACTACCTTCCACCACTGCATTTATTTAGTTTAATGTGAAATATATACCATAACATTTTTCTATTTCCCACAATAATTTAATTATTTGATGAATCACTATTTGGTATAGTTTATATTCCTTATATTATCAGAAACATAAAAGAGTTATGCAATGATATCTGACTTCTCTGACAATTAAAAGGAATTTCAAATTCACAAGTTACACAATTGTCTATAAAATCGGAATAAATGTCTCCCTTATCGGCGGAGGTTTTCTACAGTGAGTTGCTGACTTGTTGACTGTATTCCTCTGAGACATAATAGACCTACAGACTGTGGATTGTTTTGTTGTGCTTTTGGCCTTATCGCTTTCTACGTGCTGTTTCTCCATCTCTCCGTCTGGATCACAAATCAAAGTCGGCACTCGTCTGCGATACGGTTTTTGTCCTGTGTGATAAAGAAAAACACCTCTCCGCCTCAGCCCTCACCTCAGTATCTGCCCATCTGAGGAGCTCCAGTCTGGGCCTGTGTGTGTCGACCAGGGGCTTATGGTGGGCTCATGTGGTCTTTGGATCTTTGCAAAATGAGATGTTGTTTTCCAAGATTGTTTTTTTTCCTTTTTCTTTTCTTGTCTTCTCACCAAATTGGACTGAAAAAGTAAAATCTGTCTGTTATGTGAATATTTAGTTTTTGACACAGCTCATAAAACAGATTTGACCTTAACTGATTTGCAGGTAGAGCTATAGCCCAAATAAATAAAAAGAAGTGGCCCGAGGATTGACCCCTGAGGCACACCTAATCAAATGGTTACACTACATTTCGAATGAGATTGATGTTTATTAAAGAATCAAGAAACCTAAAATACCTAAAAGATATTAAATAAGGAATTTGCTAATTGTCAAGAAGTTTCACATAGTTAGTTCAGAGTTGCTAGCTCTAGTTTCTTGATAGAAAACATGAAATGTCCCAAAACAGACCCATGAGGTACACCCTGCATTGCATTGTTTTATGAATCAAATAAAACACCATTCAGCACAATGACAGTGTAGCAATCGGTCTGTAGCTCCACAAACTGAACTATTGGAGTCCTGTTTTTGAAAGCTGTGTATTATCAGTCTGCAGACATTAACAATATTTTGTATAGAGAGACTATTTGTGTTAGAGCCAAAATTTCATTATGGTTTTTATTTTTATTTTTAGCAACCCTTGTGACCATGTTTTGAACGAATGGCAAGACAACATAATAAAAATAAAACAAGTCTGTACTTACTAATTTCTCAGTTTCACAAAATAAATATGAACTGCTGCATAAATAATAAAAATAAATAAATAAAATTTCATTATGGCTTTTATTTTTATTTTTAGCAATCCTTGTGACCATGTTTTGAACGACTGGCAAGAACACATAATAAAAATAAAACAAGTCTGTACTTACTAATTTCTCAGTGTCACAAAATAAATATGAACTGCTGCATAAATAATAAAAAAATAAATAAAATTTCATTATGGTTTTTATTTTTATTTTTAGCAACCCTTGTGACCATGTTTTGAATGACTGGGAAGAACACATAATAAAAATAAAACAAGTCTGTACTTACTAATTTCTCAGTGTCACAAAATAAATATGAACTGCTGCATAAATAATAATTTTATCACAATTTCCAAACAGTGTCTTCATTTTAAGAGCAGATTCTTACCATTGCTTGGTTTAATTGGTCTCTTCTGAAGTGTGGTTATTAATCACTGATGCTGTCTTCAGATATTTGAGAAAAAAATCCTCGTGCAGTTGTGTCAAAGTTTATTGCGTCTCTCTTCAGCAGATATGGGTACAGTAGTTAAAGTTGTACGCAAGTAAATACTGATAGCATAATAGCATAGCAATAGCATAATATTACGTAAATATTAGTAAGTGAATGAAGTGTAAAAACATGGAGTACATTTAGAAATTCTGTATTTCCAAACAATTATGCCATTTATTTCTATAAATGGTCTAAAAACTGTAAACAAATTTCCACAGTTCCAAATGTCACAACTACGTGACACTGTATGTGACTATAGCACAATTTTTTCACAGACTCATATCATTTTGCGCAAGATGAGTCCCACAAAAAGGACTTTTAGGGTCCTAACACCGAACTGGGCCAAGTTGAAACAAAACACCCCAAAATTCATAATGTCCCGAGATGTGCATTAATGAAAAATGATAGTAAGGAAAAGGTAGCAAAATAATCATGGTGGAAGGGTCTGGCTCCTGGACTAAATATAAAACAGGCTATATAATGTCTCTGGGTAATATAATGTAAATCTTCTTTCACAGTCAATGTTATGCTTGTGTTACATATTGTATACAGTAGACTCATTAAGATGGAGGAAGTAGTGGCAAAGCAAATGTATATGTAGAGCATAATTCATATAATTCAAAGTGATTTACAGAACTTGAAGGGTGTGTTAAAATTACACTACAGTAACCATGACATAGACTGTATAAAGAAGTGGACTGAGGGAGTATGACGTCAAATGTAACGTTCAAATTCAGCCAAATGAAGCTAATCGAGGAGCCACTAATGTGAAGCCGAGTCATAAATACATTTTCATTGTCAGAGTAGAGGCCTGTCTCACATCTTCAGATATGGGTACAGTAGTCAAAGTTGTATTCAAGAAAATACTGCTACTTCAAGATAATAGTACTTAAAAATGTTAGTAAACGAAGCAAAAAATAAGTGTAAAAACATGTTTAGTCCTAATGAGAAGTACTATATTGTTATGATTGTAGCAGTTTTTTTATTTTTATTCTGTGTAATTAAAAGGTACAGTTAATTTAAAAATTACACTGATCACTCAGCTCATTACTATCCCCTCTTTCTCTCTGTCCAGTGTCAGAGAGTATAGTTAAGGACACAGACCTGTATGTTTAAAATGCAGAAGGAGAGGCCGAGGTGAAGCAGGGGCTGATGGGAATCTTTGTGGAGGGCAAACACTGCATGAATTAACCTATCAGAGCAGTGACAGCACAAAGAGGAGAGGAGACATGAAGAGTGGGAGTAGAGAGGAGGTATAGAGCGTCCTGGTGTGAACTAACAAAATAAGAGCAAGGTTACTTTAAAGGTGTGTTGTGTAACTTTTCGGTTCACATGTTTGCATAATCCATCATTATTAGTCTGTCTACATCTCCAAAGCTCAAAATCCTCTTTTCCACCTTGTGATGTCATGAAGCTGTAATTTCAAGTTAACAGCTACCTTTTACCTTTAGTTCAGTCGAGACGGGCAATTCCAGGGCTGAAATCATCCAAATGGTCCCTGGTGAAGGGGTATGGAGTTTAAAAACACAGTGGTGGATGTCCTGTATTATCACATGACATCACAAAGTGGAACAGAGTGTTCTCTGTTTGAGAAAGGAACTCCTAAAGTATGCAAGGTTTGTGTGTTAAACATGTAAATGAAACAAAACACAACTCCAGGTTTGCGATGAGGAAACAACATGACAAGGTGATATTATAATGAATGAAGAAAATACCTCAGAAAACATGCATTCTTACTGTCAGCAGGGCCACCTCTCTGCAGATCTGACCTGTATCATGGTCTGGTAATGTAATCTACTCCTCCATGGAGTCATTAAGATAAGTTTAATGATATATGTTGGCAATATTCCAAATATATTCCAAAACATCTCCATGGAGACAAGCAGGTGGCGGATCATCCACCAGAAAAGCTACAGAGTGAGCTTTCAAAGAGCAGAAAAGAATAAAAATAATGTAATTTACTAATCAGTCTTTGACAGCGTATTTTTGACAATGTCTCACTAAAGGATGTGTGTCTTCTTTTCTTTCATTGTCACTCACTCGTGTTTCTTAATAAAAGTTGCTGTGATGGTTAGCGATTGTTGCTGCAGAGATAATCTCCATCAGTTTGTATTTTCATATGAATGAGATGTTTAATTAAACTGGGGGCTAATGAGCCTGAGTCAACAAAGACAATGTTGTACCCGTCATCTGAACAAAACCTCACCATGACAGGGAGCATGGCAGACGAACAGAAGGGAGGGAAATCACAAGCAAATTTTTTCATCCTAATAAAATGGTAGTAGTAGTAGTAGTCATAGTAGTAGCAGTGGTAGTCACAGTAGTCGTACTTATACTAGTAGTGGTAGCAGTCGTAGCTGTCCAAGTTATTGTAGTAGCTGTAGTACGAACAGTAGTCATAGTCCTAGTAAATAGTAGTAGCTGTATCTCACAACATGGTGACTCCAGTAAATATATCATTTTATTCAGTAATTAAAAATAACTGTGATTGAATAGTACTTTTAATGAAAAACTGTGTAACATTACATTCCAGGCAAGGCAATAACATCTCCATGGAGACAAAGAAAAGTTTCATAGTACCTTTTACCCAACCCATGGTACTGTATCCTCATCAAGTTTTTCACAGATTTATAAAATAGCTGAATTTAGTGATTAAAAGACAAACATTGCGTGTTCAAAATACTGAGGAGGGAGATTTGAGATGAAAAGAATGAAAGTCTTGAATTGTTTTTGCCAAAGTGTGAGTGTGTTGTGGGAAGAGGAGATGTGTGGCAGCTCTAATTTCCTCATTTGAAGGTTAATTAGTGCTGGCAGTGAGAGCTACAGGACCTTCAATCACAGACAGTAAACACAACCACGCAACGCCTCTGGGAACATCTCAGCAAAGGGGAAAGAACTATTTGAATTTTTGAAATGTGAACTTTTTCTGCAGTTTTGAGAGAAGAGAGAAGAGGGGATTAAGGACAAGTGAAATGTACACAAAATATGCCACTGTAGTCAAGTTACAGTTTTTGAAATGTTAAGCTTGATGTTATTGTTAACAGTATAGTTTAACTGTGCACTAAATATATTTTCCAGTAGAGAGTAAATCATCCACTCATCTTCATGGTGATGTCATTGCTTTGCTTAGATTGTATGGCATTAATCTACATGGAGACAAGCAGATGACAGCACCAGCTAAATTACAAGTTAGATCTGTGGAGAGGAGATCCTGATCACAGTTACAATACATGTATGCATTGTTACTGTGCATGCATGTTTATTTAATTTTTTTTCTAGCATATGTAATTGAATAAATGCAAAATGAGTCTAATGTCATACTGTAGAACATTCCAGGCAAAAGAATGTTGCAGACAAGCTGGACCACTCACAAAAAAAGTGACATTGTGCAAAATATACCAGCATCCTGTGATCTGTTTATCTTACATGTGTAAGTCCAGTGAAGCATTCTGGTCTGAGAGCGCTATTCTGTGATTGGTCAGTTCTGAACAAAACACACCAAACCTTTTTTGAAAAAGGTTCATAGATAAATACAATTTATTTAAAGAAAAGAAAATAATTTATACCTGTCAATGATAGCCAGACAATTTGCTGAATGTCTCTCCCCACTCTTCACTGACAATCATGATGCTTACTAATAATCTAATCTTATGGATGAAAACATTTTTAATACAAATAAATAAATTGTGGTGGTTCGAATTTGAGAAAACGTTGGAATAACATAAACATTGTAAATGGTTTCACTTAAAACCAAGAAGCAGCTAAAACAATAGTGTGAAAAATAACAGTTCATTTCTAGAATGTTTGATTTGGAGCTGCTCTGTTCATGTCAACAGTCTGTATCTGGAGCTCTGCAGGGAGGAGAGCTCATTAACCAGAGGGGACAAATCAAATTAGCAAAGGATTAGTCCAAGTACTCTCGGCTCTGCTCGAGTTTGGATCCAACGTTTTGGGCATAAAAAACTTAAAAGAAAGAACCGTTTTTGGAGAAACTCAAAGATTTCTAAAAACTGGTTTAGTTAAAGGGCCCATATTATGTTATGATCTATGCTATAATGTAGTGTTCTGTTTTATTCACACATGTTGAACAAACAAACCTTGCATATTTAGACTGAGTTCTTCTCTCAAACAGAAAAACAGAAAATACTCCGTTCCATCTTGTGATGTCATGTGGTAATGCAGGAAGTGTTCTGTGTGAGAATAAATCTACAAATTCAAATATCTGTGTTTGTGTGTTTTTTGTTTGTTTGGCATATTTCCTTAAAAGTGCACTGCACAAGTTTTCTGGTTGGAGTGTTTCACCTGCTAGTCTCCATGGAGATGTTATCACTTTCCCTGGAATATCCCATGGTATGACAATAAACATATCCATCTAGCATTTATTCATTACAGGTGTTTCTATTGCTCAAAAATACAATAATTCTGTAATGTAGCCAATAGTTGTCTCCCTTGTAGTATATAGATAGTATAGATAGATTTAATCTCTACAATCTTTACCTAATCTCTGCCTAAACAAAGGAATAACATCCCCATGAAGACAAGCAGATGACACACTTTCCACTAGAAAGTTTACGCAGTACACCTGTAACAAAATAAACAAATAAGCATTGTAATGCTTTCATCAACAAAACCAAGAATACACATTTTTTCCAGTGTACCACTGTTCCTGTTATCAGCTGTTTGAATATCTATTCTCATCTCATTCACGTCACAGAAGGAAACTCATGCAAATCAAACTGTCACTTTTTTTAACAGGCGTATTGAAAACCTGTATGCACCCTGTCACTGTGTCCTGGAGCATTGCATTATGGGAACATGATGCATCTGGATAGACAGAGAAAAACAGGAAAAGAGTCACAAACAATAACAATCATTACAGAGGTCAGAGGGCAAAGGGCAGCATCACCTTGGAAATTGTAAGGATGTTTTTTAGTCAGAAAATAAAACCAACAAACATTATAAATGAAAATGTAATAAAAACTCAGGTGTGCGATTATATTCATCAAATTAAGCTTTGTTGTGGTTAATAAGGTCTTGACAGAGGCTGGCAGCCATGTCTCCATCAGTCTGCCCTAGGTCAGCTATAGTCTATATGACAACACAATACAATGTAAAGGTTTAAATTAGATTAAAATTATGTAACATTGTTTATATCCATTATATTATTTTATTTGTTAAAGGTGCAGTACGAAACTTTTCCTGTTTAGGGTTTACCGCCTGCTTCTCTCCGTGGTGATGTCATTGCTTTGTCTGGAATGTTGCACAATATAGAATTTAACTTATCTCAGTGGAGTAAAGTAGGTTATAGTAAGATTGCATGTTTTTCAAGGTATTTATTTTTTAGCATAATAACACCTATAGTTGAATAAAAGCAAGATACGGGTAGATTGGTTTGATGCTGTCATACAGAACAGGCAATGCAAAAACACCTTTGCACCTTTAAATTTCTTAGTATTATGAATAATGAAGCTTGGACAAATAATTTCAACCCTGGAAGTGCCCATTTTTACTGAACAAAATGTAAAACTAGCTATCGCCTCATTACATCACGAGGTGTAACAGAGCATTTTGAGCTTTGGAGATGTAGACAAACTAATAATAAAGGATTACTCAAACATGTGTGAATGAAACAAAACACAACTCCAATTGTTTTTGATGAGGTAACAACATTCTAACATGGCTTAAAGCTCACAAGAGAAAGTTTTGTGTAATATCGGAGCTTTAAACTGATTTGGTTTAATTGAACATTTCCTTTGAATCTAAAAACGTACAATTCTACCTGGAGACTTCTCATTTGCTTGGGTTTGGTCAGAGCTTTTATGCATCGGAAATGTTTGAGTGATTATCTTAAAATAACAAATGTAATGGAAATGCCTGAAGCATTTCCCTCTGTAGAGTTATGTTACTGTGGAGGAGAATTCAGGTTGAAAACTCAGATTCTGTGATCTAAAGAGTTCAAGTGAAAAGCCTCTGCTCAGGTTCGACTCAGAGGAAATGTCAAAATCTGTCTCCTTTCCCTGGTCGTCACGCTCATTTATGTCTAATGAAATGTCTTTTCTAAGAGCCAGAGGAGGGATCATAGTAGAGGTCATAGTCTTAGTAGCAGTAGTCATAGTAGTTTCATGAACTACATTAGATTCATGAATAATACATATAAAATAAAAGTCTTAATCACTGTTAAATCATTGTAATCCATTGTTTCTCAAAGATTGGGTCATGACTCTCAGGTTTTTTGGGTCGCCTTGTCACAATCTGCCTGTAGCTCTGCCATATACAGTTCAACAGACTATTTTGTTCCAATATTGCTCGTTCAATTGAATGGGGAAAATAATTGCTGGTTCAAAGATTGTTTTTCATTGTTTAAAACTTGAGTAATACTAATTGTCATTATCACTCAGTCAACAATAAAATAGCCTCATTAATGTTCAATAATGGTCTAATCCACCTTTATTTTGTGATTTTTGTGAATAATGTCTATTGACTTGGGTCACGAAGTTTTGTGACTTTTAAAATATGGGTCCCCAGAAAAAAAGTTTGGGAAACACTGTTGTAATCAACAAGCCCAGGGAGAATTTTTGTTTTGTTTGTTCCTTCTTCACCACTTTGTTTGATTATCTATTGTCATTCATGTCACAGAAGGTCGTAGTAGTCGTAGTAGTGGTACTAGTAGTCATAGTAGTAGTTAAAGTAGTAGTAGTTATAGTCATAGTAGTAGTAATTGTAGTGGTAGTAGTAATTGTAGTCATAGTAGTAGTAGTTGTTGTAGTCATAGTCACAGTAGTCATAGTCAGAATATTCATAGCAGTAGTCATAGTAATATTAGTCATAGTAGTAGTAGTAGTAGTAGTAGCAGTAGTAGCTGTAGTCGTTGTAGTCACAGTAGTAGTAGTCATTGTAGTAGTAGTGGTGCAGTAGTAGTAGTGGTCGTAATAAAGTTAAAGTTTACATTTGAAAACAAGACAGTTTGACAAAACCTGAGCTAATTTCTTCCTCATGTTTCTCCCGATTCCTGTTATCAAATTCTTCTTTCAGACATGTCATGATTGGACTTCCAAACTTGGAATTGTTTACATGCTCAGCTGACTTGATCCCTTTTAGCCTAACCTACTGTACCTGTGTGTTAGAAGTGTATAGAATATTTCCAGGGATAGGAGAAGAGAATTGTGGGAATAGTCAGTAAATCTCATGCTGTCCCATAGCCACCCAAAGAAAATGGTAAATGACACATGGTCACATTTTTATACAGCCCTTTTCCACCTTCAAGATACTCAAAGCACTTTACATGTGTGCGCAAACAAAAAGGTTGAGGTGGGTTAAGTGTCTTGCCCAAGGACACAAAAACAGCATTCGTCTGTGGAAGCTGGAATCACACCGCCAACGTCAAGATCAGTGAACAAATGCTCTACCAACTGAGCTACTGTCGCCCTTAGTGTAGGCTGATTTTTGAACCAGAGCCTGCCTCCGTTGTGTCTTTTGGCAAGACACTTTAACTTGCATGTTACACTTCCATTCGTTTACTCTATAAGGCAGATGTTGCTATACGCAACTTATAGGTTAAATAAAGGTGTTGAAACTTTTATCCAATTTCCATATGTGGTTCTAAACAGCAAGGCTACTCTCACAAACAGCACTAGAAACTTCTAATTCCACTGTATACATGAAAACATATGGTGCAGGTGTTCTTATTGATTTGTACCCACTTCCCCATCACACTCTGCTCTTGTTAGATTTATATAGAAGATTCCTGTGACGGACACGAGCTCTGTTTCTCCTAATGAGCGCCGCAGATAGCATCAGTCCAGCGCTTTCTCCAACACTGAAAATATAATTAGTCCTGATTAAAATGGACGCTGTTTAATTAATACCTCCGCGGGCCCCTTCTCCATTTCCTGCTCTGCTTATCTCCTCTCAACCAATCACTTTCAGACGTCAGTGCGCTTGTTTGGGCCTGATGTACGGCTGTGTAAATGACAAAAACAACGCACACAAAGGATGGTCGTATATCACCCTCGGTAATTAAGATTGAATTAAATTTAAATTGGCAAATGCAAAGAGAAGTAATTAGCAGGATTGTAGCGTTTTGCATAGATTTCTTTAAACGCATTTGAGGATCATTTAATGACCTTTACAAATTAGAAGCTATATTACTTGCAAAGGGATATTTACTGAAAAAAGAGAGTTATAAAAATATATTCTGGTGACATGTAATTTAACACTGTGACTGTCTCAATATTCAAAACATATGATTTATTTAAATAATTGGTTACTTGGTTGATTCAAATTGAAACAGCATTAATAATGAATTCTTATAAGACACCTACATATATGATTTTTGTGTCTGAAAAGAATAATAAAAATAACATAGATATATATTTTTTTATGTATATATTTATTTTCTTAAATTTCTTACATATTATTTTGTTGAAATATGACAAGAAATAAATTATGGATGGCAGTTGTTACTACTAAGTTTCCCTTTGTTACCTGTGACATAATACATAAGATATAATGTACTTGTGTCTGCTATATAATTATAATTGATGCCAACAGTGGATCATTATTTTGCACATTTTAAATAGCAATATTAAATGTTCAATGACTTAATAAAAGAAACATGTCTGGTGACCTCTGTGTTGCAAAACTGCGGTGCCCAATAAGAGCTGATTTCACCATAAACGTCATCACAACAAAGAGCTCTGTAGCTGTCGGCCCCTGCAATGGATAGCTGCAGATCACACTAGCGAGTAGAAGATTATTTTTCATTTCTACCAAAGCGATTATGCGACGCTGCTGAATCCTACATGTATCGTGGTTAAAAAAATAAATAAATGTGAGCAGTGGGTGTATAACGGTGGTGGTGAAAACAAGGCTGATTAGCAAAATGACGTCTTGAAAATAAACTATTAAAGATTGCTCAAGCATGCAGGAATCACTCCAAATACAACTTCGAGTGAGTAAATTATCAATTTTTATTTTCTTCTATGGCAAATGTATTTACTCCATGCAGTATTGTAAAAGCAGGTACATGAGGGAAGATATTGACAGAAAGATATTCGTTACATTTGATGTAATTTGCTGGATAAAAACCACATGGAAATAACAGCCACAGACTACACTAGACAGTTATTTCTCCATCATGGTTCAACATCAGATTTATACGGGTGTAAGTGGGCGGGGCTAACTAATTCTAATCATGCTCTTCACTCATGCTTCAAAATCATACATGCTCTTAAATGTCCAAGGTCCCACTGCTCCTGACAGGCTGCCCCTTATAACATTGAAGAATGGGTCAAATGCAGAACTCAAATCTCTCTACAACGATAAATTCACTTACTTAACATGAATGATACAAATACTGGGTTAGAGTACACCCATAGAGGTACTATCTTCACACTAAAATAAATGGTCAAATATGAGACAAAACAATAGAGAAGAGATTTGTTTAAACTAGAATGAGAGTATAAGAATGCGTCAGCAAATACATCCCCACTGGTTAAACAGTTAATTAACTCTCCCCCATTATCAGACCAACGTCGCTAATTACTTTTTTTCAGACACATTTTGAAGCCTTTCTCGCCCCTCTCCCTCTGTCAATTATCCAATCGCCCACAATGCATCACCAGCACATCCTCTTTTCTTCCCCTCTCCCCATTTTCGTGTTTCTTTTGCTTTCTATTGGCTGTTTGTTATCTCCCATCGATGGGTAACATTCGGTAGCCCAAACTTTGACCTTGTGACCCCTGCATGACCCCAGGAAAATGTAAGCATTGAAAAGAGACAGTGGTATTGAGGAGAGCTATCGGAACAGGCTTATCTCAACAACAACAGAGGAATATTACAGCGGCCTATGGGGATTCACGTACCACATTTTAAAGCTTACACACACTATTATCTGTGCAGGGCTTGTGGAGGTCTTTGCGCAGGCATTTTTAAATATATTGTATATAATGGTTGGTAGGTTTCAGATTTGAGAGTGTACTGTTCCTCTTTCAAATGGAGTAGGAGACATTATGAAATACATACGTTACACTGCTATATTTATTCAACTTCTTAAACGTGCATTATGGCAAGTCAATAGCATCGCCATGGAGACAAGGTGGGGGCAGGTTACATATGATTCTTTAAAGCAGACCTACTATGCAAAATCAACTTTTCAGAGCTTTTAACCATGTTATAGTTGTTCCCCCTTCTCATTTATCCTCCCGAAGTTCTATTTGGAGTGGTTCGTGCATGTTTGAGTAATCTTTAATCACTTTTTTTTAAGATGCCATACTGCCATTGAACCCTGTTTTCACCACCACCAGCATACAGCCACTACTCTGTAATTTACTTAATTCTCCAGTTTTACATTCTTAATCAGTGATACGTGTAGGATTCTGCAGCTTTGCATAGTTATTTTGGTATAAATGGAAAAAAAAATCTGCTGTTCACTAGTGTGACTCTTTGTTGTGATGATGTTTATGGTGACATCAGCTCCCATTGGGCACCGCAGTTTTCTAATGCAGAAGTCAGAAAATTGCAATTTAAAATGTAAATGCAAATGATAACATAATGATCCAAAATACACTCAAAGATGCTTTGGAGAGCATTATTCATTCACTTCTCGGTGGTGGTAAACTACTATTGTAGCCACAGCTGCCCTGGGTTAGACTGAGGGAAGTGATGCTGCCAATCTGCCCCATTGGCCCATTATGCCGACCCCTGCTGGCAATACCACAGAATGGAGCATGATGAAAATGCCACTTAGCAGCATGGCTATTTCCGACATGAGACTAATCAATGGATTATCTGAGTGTGTGTTTGGAAAACAACACAAAAGGAGCACATGGTTTCAGTTGTTTAAATTGATCATTTTAGACTGTTCAGAAGCAGAGGCATGCTTTTAATGAAGGGAGAACATTATCTTATCAAAACTAAATCTCCAAACATCTTAAAGGAGCATAGATTTGAAAATGCAAAACCAGGTAACGTCCCATGTTGGATTTTTGAAACGGCTAAAAGCCTACAACAGTTTAAAAACAGATTAGAGCAAATCCAGTGCACTTCAGATGAGTCTGAAACAATCACAGATACAACGGGATTAACATGCTCTTTCACATCCACTGAGGGAAAAGTGGATGGAGGCCTTTAAAAGTGAAAATTACACACATACAGAGACACACACAGGTGATGAAGAAGCAACTCATAGCATTTTGGTTCAGTGAGAAGATAGTCATAGCTCTTGCGACATGGTTATTTTTATAATTTATGGGGAAATAAATATCAAATGTTTTTAGGTAAAGTTATCCATATATATGCATTTCTCAAATTGTCACTAAAGGTCTAACAAGATTCATCTATAAAAAAGATATTTTGATAATTTGTTCTTTGCAGAAATTTATACATAATTGTAAGCATACAATTTAAAATTTTGCACCAATTTTCAGTAATTTACACAAATATGAAGTGAGATATACATTTGTTTTCATATCTAATATGTCAATAAACTGAGGGAAAAATTTTAAACTTCAATTTTTTTATTTTATTTATGATTTTCCTATTTACCTGCAGTTACTCACGAGAGTCAGTCTAATAAACTGTACAACCATGAAGAAAGAGAAAACTGCAGAAAATCTCCAGCATGAATCTATAAAACAATTTTTATGAATACCAAGCAAATACAAATTTCTGTTCAAACCAAAATGGCCGTAGTGGATTCAGCAGATGAGAAATTGAAGAGACACAGGAGTTAAAAAAAAAAAAAAAAAAACAGTGATTTTTCTCTGGTCTGCGTCTGGTTTTCTATAAGAGGAACGAGGAGAGATAAGGCTAAAAGGACTGTCACTCAGACTGAACAATCCGCACAGTGTCCCCTCCTCCTCTTCCTCCTCCTCCTCTTCCTCCTCTCCTCTGCTCCCGTCTGCTCCGAGTCTCTCCAATTTCCACAGATCGGAGCATAGATAGAGAGGAGCAGGCTGACATCATCGCAGAACCACACTAAACAAAACACTGTTACAGGACGGACACTTTATTAGGTACACCAAGCTTTGAGACATGCATTCATTGAGGGTTGTATAAAAAGTATCTCATTGTGGTTTCATTACTTTTTGCATTTATAATCTTGAAGTAATTTTCTTTATACTTTAATCGTGTTTGGGGTTTTTTAAATCTCACTGTACCTAGGCATAAAAGTGAAACCCACTATTGCTTAAGGGATCTGTGCTGTGTTCTGAAACAGGAAGTGCTCCACCTTCACTAGAATCACTTGGATAATTTCAGCCCTGGAATTGCCAATCGCTACTGAACTAAAGGTAAAACTGGAGAAAATACCGCTACGTGACATCATAAGGTGCAACAGAGCATTTTGAGCTTTGGAGATGTAGGCAGAGTAATAATAAAGGGTTACTCAAACATGTATAAATTGTTTGTGAGTTAACAACATTCTGTTGGCGTAAAGCTCACAGGAATCAATTTTGTGTAATATAGGACCTTTAACAAGGACTTTACACTTAAATATTGCCAACAAATAGGTGACTGATGGCCTTTGGCCTACATAGAACTCTTTGCCACAGGTTAATTTACAGTCATATCATAGTAGTGGTCACATTAGTAAACATATACATTTAATGGTGCACTGTGGATCTTTCTGGTGGTTTTTGATCTGCTAACTGCTTGTCTCATGGAGTCGTAATTGCTTAACCCAGAGAAGCCCACAGGCATGTACCAATACTGTTAACAATTTGGTGCAGATTCTGCTTTTACAAAAAAAAAAAAAAAAAATGCTGGTTCAGGTATCGGTTCCATGATATTGGTCAAGGTGAAGTCCTGCGGGACTGGATGTAATACAACTGGATGTAATACAGGCTGATTTTGTTCTAAAACATTTCATAATGTTTGAACTTTTATTCATACAAAGCAGTTCAGTAGTTATTTGAAGGAGAAACAGTTACATAACACGACTGGATCTCTTGTGCAAAAGGTTATTTGTATACAGCGTTTTTCCACCTTCAAGGCATATAAAGCTCTTTACATCAAGGAACCTCTCACCCAAACATGTAACCTCTAGCACCGGAGCTACTGACGCCTGGTGATAAGTTAATGGTATCATTTTCTATCCCTACACTGTTATCGATTAATATTAAGGGCAGATACTTAAAAGTCATTAAAAGTCAAGTATGGATATCGAGACTGAAAAAGATGGATCGGCATCCCTATCCACAATATGGGATTAAATTGAATCTATCATTTATTGAATTAAAGGCCAAATAAATACCTTGAAAAACATGGGTTCAGTGTACTTTTTGAAGAGTCACCACAGTGCATAGTTCTTAGATGTTCTGTATAAATAGCAGCATTGCTTTGACACATTAGTAAAGTCTAACTCGATTACAACCCAGTGCAGCAGCTCTCAGGTCACTGCACGTTCCTGTTGGAGACACAGCAGACAGCAGTGTGGACGAGACCAATGGATTCTGAACAGACGTCAGAAAATAAACCTGCCTGGACTTTACCTGTTTAAAGTTACCATTATGGGACTGTGTTTGTGACGTAAATGAAATGATTTTAACTGAGAAAATCTGAGGAACATGTGAGTGGCTTTAACATATGACTATCACTAATATGTTGTGAAAGTGATGTTGTTAAAAAAAAAAAAAAATGACTGCAAAAAATGCCAAACCTAGGAAAATGTTGAAAATATTTTTGTAAAAACTTGCATTTTTGTGAAATCTATAATCTTGTCATAGGCATTTTAAGTAAGATAAGCACAATTTTTTAATTTTTTTTTTATTTTAATCAGTTTTTCAGATAATGTCAACAAACCATGACTAAATGCTGCTTGATTTTACATTTGGTAAAAGAATAAGTGTGGGTGATACCCCAGAAATCAAAAACCATATAACGACAGAGCCTAGATCATAATTTAAATTTCATCAGAGTTCTTGTACACTAAAGGCTTTACATTGCTTTTCAGTTGTAACAAAAGACACTTTTGAGACTTCCCACTTCATTCTGATTGGTTAAATCCACCAGTCACGCTCACTAAGGGCATGATAAAACTGACCATAAGTGTCTTTATAACCATAAAGCTACATTAAACAGAAAACATTCAATCCCAATAAATGTTCAATGGTCATATACACATCCAACACTTTTCCAATCAAGGAAAAATGTCTCTCACACACACACACACATAAACAAATGTGTTATAAAACAAATCAAATGCCCCACATAACAATGTAAATCAACTATTACTATTATCTCCAAGATGTCAGAGTGCTACTGTCAGGACTGCACCATCTTTTTGTGAGGGTCGAACACGTAGCGTTTGAAGTTGAGATGAATGGTCACAGGCTGAGAGGACTCTGCTCTGGGCTCCTCTTCAACAGTTTTAGATTTACCTTTCTTCTTTGAGGTGGAGTTCAGCAGCTGCTTTGTCTCTGGAAGGAGGCCCTCTAGAGGAACAAAATAAAGGTATACATCATAAACACATTACTAAAAACATAATTAAATAAATAATTCACTAAATAACTAACTAAGAAAAAACTAGCAAGGCAAGTGAAGTGGCTTGCCCAAGGACACAATGTCAATATTTCGCGTTCCCAATCACAGCATCATGAAATTGCTCCCCTGATTCAGCAAACAGCTGAATGTCTCTCCCAGCACTTCACCCCATTTCATGAATGTCCCATTCTGTCTCAAGCTAAACAATCATTAATAAAGTGTAATCTTAGTAATGGGGATCTGAGCACCTCTAACGAACTTAATAAATAAATGTGTAAAAATGGTCTCTGAAAGTTGTGAAACGTGCTTCTAAGCTCCTCACAATGAATAATTCTGATGTTTAGGGGAGTGAGGAATAAGTTTGGAAACTGTTTATAATTGGTTTGTTCAGTTTTTTCACATCTTGCATTAGTATCAGTACTAACAATGATTAGAAGAATATAAATAAATAAAAACACAAAAATATATTTATATATATATGTACACTTTTTTGTTTTTGTTTTTTTTTTACTGAAAATGACCCAACCTGTTTTGTAGGTCACTTTTTCAGTTATGTCAGAGTTAGGTAACACTTTGGTTTGCCTCACGGGTTAATCTCTTCATTGTTAGATAGTATCTGTGCTGTCATAAGTCTATTGTTTCCTGTTATGTGTCCATTGATCAGAGATATGGACTGACCTCAGTCAGTCTTAATAATAGTCTAAGTTTACTGGTTATTCATTATTAAGGAACTACAAAGGCAGCATCAAACACGAAAAAGATTTTGTGTCTTTAGGAAAAGTCATGACAAAAACATTACTTTTTCAATATACAAATTTAAATGATTATTATTAAATAGTTAGACGTTAATTGACAAGTGCTAAACCATTTATTGAACAATTTTATATTCAATCAGCA
Source organism: Boleophthalmus pectinirostris (assembly GCF_026225935.1). Classification (NCBI taxonomy): domain Eukaryota; kingdom Metazoa; phylum Chordata; class Actinopteri; order Gobiiformes; family Gobiidae; genus Boleophthalmus; species Boleophthalmus pectinirostris. The sequence goes on from NW_026571299.1 coordinate 29,084,033, forward strand.
TTTTGTATTTATATTTTAGTTCAATTATACCTTACAACATTTTCACAAAGCTACACAGCCTTTCAAATCCCATATTATCACTTATCACAATCAGTTATCAGTTACTTCAGGAATTACTTGACAATCTTTTTCAGCCATCTTGTATTAGAAAGCATCAAATCTTAGAGTACACTTGTACAATAGTTTTAACTGATTTTTCAGGTATAACAAATACAGAAAAATGCCAATATGTGTTATATTGTATGTTTTCTCTTATTGGATGAGGGGACTCCAGCAGCCATTTGTTCATGCCATTGAGTAGATGGAGGAAATGTTTGTAATGTTGTTCCGCTGTCTGACAGGCTCACGTACACGGTGGCGGCGCCTGCGTTCCTTGCTCTTATCTGTGGAGTTACTGTGAGGGCTGTTTTGGTTAACGGCAGAAAAGCTCATCACATTTTATCAGATCTAAACCAAACCTGCATGGACTCGCACAACAGCAGTAAACAAATCATTAACACATGCATTCCAGGGACATGTACAGGAGCTTTCCAACATGAGCGTGATGGTCATAGGAGGGGGGAACTCAATTTTAAATATGAACTGAAATTCTTCCCAAGACAGTTATATATTCTTACATTTCTGAAAGGAATTAATTAAGATTAAAAAGGTTAACCTTCAAATCAACACATTTTCCTTTTTTTAATTCTTCACTTCTGCCAGTCTGCCCCACGGCAGCTGTGGCTACAAGAGCTTCCCGCCACTGAGTGTGGAGTGAATGAATAATGCAATGTTATGCACGTTGTGTTTAAAAAAAAAAAAAAAGAAAAAACATATGTAGCTGCCTCTGTTTTTTTAGCTGTTGCTGCAACAAAACAATTTGATATTGTGGTCACTAATAGGGCCTGACAGATATGGCTTTTTGGGCCCAATAATGATATAAAGG
>NW_026571299.1:29700457-29880457 GCF_026225935.1 Boleophthalmus pectinirostris
TCTTCCTTATGGTTAGCTGTCTGTGCAAAGCTCAGCCCATAAACCTATGTCACCCACGTTCCAACATGACTCCATAAAAATGCAAAACTGTACACAACAACTTGATAAACCATATTCTAAATGCAGTAGTTTCATTAAACGGAATGCACGCTGTCTATGTTGTGATGGAGCTCTGAAGGAGGAATGGCTTAACACAGACAGCCAAGAGAGGGAAGACTAAGAGCATCAAAAACAAAACTTTTAAAAAATGTCAATACATTGTTTTCACTGAATATAGCATTTCCAAAACAATAAAAGGTAACATGGTGATCTAAATATGTTTTCTAGAATAAAAGTAAAATTAAGCGACATTGATGGAACACCTCCTAAGTGACAGGAAGTATTTTGACACAGTTTCCTTAATACTTTGGACCAACTTCCTCCCAGACTCATTTTACCTCCATATAAAGAACACTGGTTTCCTCTACAATAACCACTGAATAGCTGTTTTTGGCAGAAACCATGAATAATTGACACATCATCTGACAGGTCTACGCACAGAGGAAGCCGCCTTTGCTCCGTAGTGCCACGCTGGGCTCTTGGTTTCCTGGGTACCCCTGTGTGGGCCTTCGGAGCCAACCCGCTGGCATGTGGGCCCCAGCGCTGACATGTTTCCCCTGGGCACTGTTGACCCAAAGCCCCTCTCCTGGCTGCTCCTCAATGATGTGCTTTGCTCAGCTGCTTAAACACCAGTGGAGGCGACAAAGGGCGGCGATTGTTGTGAGGCCCCAAAAATGCTTGAACCCCCGTGAATGAGGGGACAGGGAACCAGCTAAGACCAGATCCAAACCACTTCTGGACATTCGAGGCTCTGTGCAGCTCCCTGTTACGGATTTACGGAGGGGAGGATACTGACACTGAGCTACAACTGCTCTGTAACAATAAAAGTGATATATTCTAAATAAGTATGTTTATTGACCTTTAGTATGCTCCAGGATACTTGGGCTGTGGTCCCTGAGTTGTTAAGTTGATTAAGTGATAGTGTCTTAGTTAGGGATGCACGGATCCGATACTGGTAGTGCAGGTTGGTGCCGATACTGACAGAATTTCCTGAATATTGGCTTCCAATTATCGGTTCAGCCAATATCCTGACTGGACATATAAACTGATGTAATAAAACTATTTCCTGGTTGTTGTTGGACCAGAACGTCTCATTATGTTAGAATTTTTATTTATACAAAACTGTTAAGTAATTACAAGGTTAAATAACAGCTACATGACACATTTGGATCAGTTTTGTCTTATTTTGTATTTTGAGGTAAATGCAGTTTTCACTCTCTGCTCTGGTATTGGTTGATATTGGGTATGAGCAGATACTCAAAGCTAAAGCATCAGCATAGGTATAAGAAATGAAAAAAGCTGCATAGTCTTAGTTTACAGAAATTTGTAGCTCAACTAAATATTTTATCAAAATGATGAGGGCTTTTATGAGACAAAAGCAGAATGGAAAATGCATGGAGTGAGCCAGCTGAAAATTTAGGAGTGAATCATTTAGTAAATAAATAAATACACCAGTAATTTTCTGTGTAAATTGTTATTTTTTAAATGTACTCCAGTGTAATTGTGATCTTTTAAGTGCAGTTTGGGTCAGATACATAGAGATTGTAATAGTTTAGATTTTCTCTCAATTGATTGGCAAGACATGTCTTTCTTTACTCGACCAAGAGTTTCTTTAGTTGACTACAGCTCTATAGGATACTGCATACAAATTGGATTAATCTATAGATCTTTGATGGTATTCATTGACAAACTATCAGCCGTGAGAAGTCATGACTGCCAAGCACAGCTTAAAGTAAAAAAGAAACTCCTTTGAGATTTAGTCTTTGTTTTGCTTTGGGGCTCAGACTTACAGTCACTTTACAATCTTCTGTCCTCAGGTCCGGCCAAATCTGTGTTTTTTTTTTTTACTCTCTCTTCAAGATTTAAGATAAATTTTCCTTTTTTGTTGTTTTAATTTTCATTTTTGGAAATCATTTTAAAGGCATCTTAATTCTTTTGCTGATTTAGTGATTAAACTCATGATCATGAAACAATATTGAACATGTAAACGTGGGTATCACTAATAAATAGGAATGTAACAATAACCAAAATATCATGATACTGTATCGTCAAAGTTCTCACAATAATATCGTGGACCATCACAATATATCGAATTTTAAGTCTCTTTGCTTAAATTAAGACTTAAAAAGCTTAAAAAAAAACAGAGGAAACTACATAGACCATGATCCTTTGCTCCATTTCAGTGCAGACTAAAAGAAGAAATAATAATTCTAAACACTTTTAAGTTTTAGTTCTTTGGATTAAGTCTTGTCAAGGCATTTTAAGAGGAAAAAGCAGCATATTAACAGTTTTGTTAGCCTCCACAAAATATTGCAATAAATATCGTACCGTGAGATGTATATCGTGAAAACAAAGAGATTTAAATATCGTTACATCCCTAATCGTGAGCCTCCCCACCATATCGTGAGCTTCCCCATGATATCGCAATAAATATCGTACCGTGAGATTCATACCATGACGATATCGTATCGTGAGACTTGGATATCTTTACACCCCTACTAATAAATATTAATAACACGCATAACATAACATGCTCATCAGTGTCTGGGACTTAACCCGGAACTAATCCAGGACTAGAATAGGAAAACTGGGTTCAAACCAGTACCAAACCATGAACAATAATGCCACCATGTTTTTTTTAACTGGTACAACTCACCTCATCATCTGAACTGATTTATCAGATTTGTCATTGCAAAAGTTGATGGTTGTTTTGTGAGACTTGAGATATTGCAGTTTCACATTGTGTTAAAAGCTGTAACACAGGCTGCATTCGCACTTGCATGCACACCTCATCAATAACTAACCCAGAAATAGTACAGGACCAAAGCAAGTCTACATTAAGGTTAAGGTACACTTTATTGTCTCCTCTTTTGACCCATTCTTCAATACTGCTGGGGCATTTCCTCAGCAGTAGTGAGCCCTGTGGTGCCACACCCCGGGACCCATCTCCATGATCTTTTTGCTGCTTGGTGAGGACTACCTTAGCTGGAGGATTTGTGCATTTTTTGAGTTCAGCGCTAAACTGGGTTCAAACCAGGACCAAACCAGAAACAATAACACCACCATGGATTTAGTACAACTTTAGTTCATTTTTCACCTTCACTTGTAATTACTTCTCATTGTATTATTGCTGAATACCACCATTAATCACCTCATCATCTGAACCTGTCTATCTGACTGTTGCTGTGGGGCTGTAGCTTGGGTCAGGCCTCGGGGTCGTACAAACGTGGCTGGGCAGCAAAGCACAGAGCACAATGGGAAGTGTTGTTGGCATTTCCTGGGAACGAGCCTCTAAACAGTGCCGCTTTGTGCCAGGCGTCATTATCCAAACCGGGCCCCCCCTTTGGCACTGCTCCTCCAGGCCACTCCACAAGCTCAAAAGGTATTCCTCTGGAGCCTAATTGAAAAGACGTCACCTTGAACTGAATGAGTAAAAACATTGAATGTGCAAAAACGCAGACGTCAGCGATGGGGGAAGGAAGGAGTAATCTCGAGCGCGGCGAATCAAGAAACAGAACGGTGCTGTCAATCGCCAAATCGACCAATCACAGGCTGAATTAAGGAAGGGATGGGGGGGTAAAGACACAGCAGGAGGTACGGCGGCTGGGGTGCCTCTTCAGCGACCATGGGGAGTAGACATGTAAACAATAGGCAAGAGCAATAAGAGCGATCAAAATACTGGGTTCTGTTTTGGGATTTGGCAAGTTCAGATTTGCAAGACAATTTTTGAACAGTTTTTGATCATTTAATCTCTTTACACATAAAGAGAAGGTATTTCGGTTGCTGCTAAAAAGGGTTGAAGTAACAATAGCCTTATACACTGCCCGGCCAAAAAAAAAAAAAAAGTCACACAATCTAATATTTAGTTGGACTGCCTTTAGCTTTGATTATGGCATGCATTCGCTGTGGCATTGTTTCGATAAGCTTCTGCAATGTCACAAGATTTATTTCCACCCAGTCTAATTTTTCACTAAGATCTTGCACTGATGAGAGTCTGACCACTGCAGAAAGCCTTCTCCAGCACATACCCAAGATTCTCAATGGGGTTAAGGTCTACACTCTGTGGTGGCCAATCCATGTGTGAAAATTATATTTAGGCTCCCTGAATCACTCTTTCACAAATTGAGCACAATGAATCCTGGCATTGTCATCTTGGAATATGCCCGTGCCATGAGGGAAGAAAAAAATCCATTGATGGCATAACCTGGTCATATTCAGGTAGTCAGCTGACCTCATTCTTTGAGCACATACTGTCTCTGAACCTACACCTGACCAACTGCAGCAACCCCAGATTACAGCACTGCCCCCACAGGCTTGTACAGTAGGCACAAGACATGATGGGTGCGTCACTTCATATACCTCTCTTCTTACCCTGATGCTTCCAGTTTTTAGTAATGCATTGGACTGTTCTTAACCCAATTTTATTAGTTTGTGCAAGCTCCTTAGATGCTTTCTCAGCTTGATGCATGCCAAGGATTTGACCCTTCTTAAACAGACTAACATATTTTCCAAGACCACAGGATGTCTTTCAACATGGTTGTTTAATAAATGAGAAGCAACTCATTGCACCAGTTGGGGTTAAATAACTTGTTGCCAGCTGAAAAATAATCGCCCATGCAGTAATTATCCAATAGGAGGCTCAGACCTATTTGCTTAGTTAAATCCATTTAGCTGGCAACTTTTTTGGGGGGTTGGGCAGTGTATTATCATTGTACTCGAGAGCACAAACATTTTTCAGAAAATATTTAACTGTGTTTTCCTTCAGTTGTGATTAGATTTGCAATTTACGTTAGTTTACATAAAGTACTTAAATAAGATTTGCAGTCCTATTTTCAGTTTATATGAGTAGGCCTATAGCAAAGCAGCAAGATTCAGAAATGCAAGGATAAAATGAAGTAAATATCCCCAATTGATACTTTGCAGTTGATGTCTTCAACATTCCCTGGGGGGTGTGATGCTAACTGTAGGCATGCTCTGTCTGAGGCTTTATTAGATTTGAATCTGAGCATTGTTTTAACACAGTCTGACAATAAAGAACTGGCTTGGTTGGAACTACAAGAAGTGAGATGATTTGTGCTCCCACCAGTTTTTCAGTTTGTCACTCTCACCTTTTTTGATAACCTAAACAGGACCAGGACCACTTGTATTGATCACAAGCTCCTGAAAATACATAGTTTAAATCCATTTTGTTTTTGTTTTTTTCTTGTATTCAGAGAATCTTTTTGACAATGTTTGCTTATGTGCATTGTGTCACCCTGAAAACTCCTAAACATTCCACCAATAGAGATACATGTAGAACACCCTAAACAGTTAGATCTACCTTCAATTAAAACAAAAAAAAATATTGAAGAGTAGTTGTTTCTATAGTATATATCCTTTCCCCGATAAGAAATGAAGAAGAGAAAGGTACTTCAACTAGACCAATCCAATTAAGAAACCATCCATACTTTGCCACTCAATCAGTCACCTCTGAAGTCAAGTCATTCACATAACTACACTCTCTCCTCTCTTTTATTCTGGCATTCCAGTTGTATGCACATAACCCCTCTCCCATTATCACCACAGCAGCAGAACCACCAGCCACCTCAACCTCTCCATCTCCTCTTCAGCACCCATTCCCTCCCTCACTCAGTTGTTTCATTTATCTGTTTTTCCTGGTTGAAATCCACCACCATGTAATGGTCTCAATACTGGTTTAAATTAGCAGAGATAAAAGCTGGAAATACAAAATACCTGGTTTACGTAGCCTTGTTTTCACACTACATATAATTTCCCTCACCTACTGCTTTGAGAATGAACCTCAAAAATCCAATTACATTATTATGTCAGGTACAGTGTGAGAGAAACAGTAAAAGAAAATAACGAGGGAAGAGAGTGTCTGATGAAGAAGAGGACAGCGCTGTTACATAATGAAACAAAACAAATGGTGTCTGCAACCAACACTAGACCGCAACCTTGAAGTGTCCCGTGGACAACAAAGCATTTAATATAGTGTCTATTAAGTCTGCTCAATGGGAACAATAATACAATTTAAAAATATCTGGGTTGTTATTGAAATCATTGCTGTTAAAACTATTGTTCATCTACTTTCCAATGTAAAAAAGCCAACATAAAAAATAACAAGACAATCAATCAGGGGCCCCAGGGTCAGGAACAAAAGCATGGCATCAATTGTATCCATGACTTGAAGGGGGATGAAATATTAACCGGTGCCATAGCAATAGGGGAGCTATGGTTCAATTTTTTTTATTACAATATAAAAGTGAAAATTTGCAATAGCAATATAAGCATGAGCAATATGATATGGCCCAGTCCTATAGCAACACTGCAAAGCAAAATATTATATCCTCCTTCCTCAAAATGGCATCTTTAAAGAGGAAGCAGAACATGTACAGTGTTTATATATAAGCTATTTGGATAACTATTTGGATAATCTAATACAGATATGAGTTTGAATGATGAAAAAATAGGGCCTTTGCCATAAAGCCATTAAAATTCAAACTAAAATACATCTTTTAAAAAGTCCTTATAATGTTGTTTAAAACAGGAAGCTGAAAGTCAGGAATAGTGGCTGCAGAAATAGCAGAATTCACAGTAGTCATGTTTCATGTTTAATTTGTGGGTGCTCATACTTGAACAATATTTCAACATTCATACATAAACAGAATTCATTCTATATTCATTTTATCTTCTTCATATTTGAAAATTAAAGAAGTATCTAAGTTTTCTTTCACAGTAATCCTGTTTTCTTTAGCCCTGATCCAAACACAGCCTGTGTGGAGTTTTGCCAGCACAGAGTGAGCTTTCGTTCACTCTGACGTCAGGACTATGTCAGAGCTGGAGCGCTACAATGAAACTGCTGAGCTCCTTCTCATTGTTATTCTCACAGTGACACCTGCACTTCCATACAGGGAGATCACTCACTCACTGCATCTCTGTCAGCCTATAGTAGCCTATATGTTCTGTAATGCAATGTAGCATGTAGTCTTATGATAGCAATCTTGCCTTGACTGCTACCTCTTAAAGTTTTTAAGTCAGGCACTCTTTATTTATTTCTTTAAGTCTGCATTTAAAGTGCACTGTGTAACTTTTCTGGTGTGGGGTTTGCCTCCTCCATAGAAATTATTGGTTTGCCTGGTATGTTCCACTACGTGTGTCACTGAATTGAGTTGTTATCTGCACATTATCCATCTAGAATGGCTCACACTGAAAGCAATCAGAAAATGCAGAATGTCATGATGATTATTTGAATATGATTGTTTGAAGTGTCACAAAAGCAGAACAAGACAAAAAATCTAACTTAAATCTAGTTGAGAGAAAAGCACAGGCAACTTCACTGTCCACAAGTGCATAAAGCTCTTATCGTCTGCAAGTTTTTCACAAACAAAATGGTTGTACTGACACTGAAATAAGGTGAAGTGCAACTGACAGTGTACGTCTGTGGGTGCTTCCCCTTTGGCTTCCACAAAAATCTCAATTCTTGATGTTCTAGTCTAGGCTTATCCTGAAATCCTGAGCTGAAACTAGCTCCATCTCCACTTTAAGCCTCAAGTCCTTCCATGACAGAAATAAGTCTGAGTCTGACCAAAGCTAACGCAAGCCTGAAGTTTAAGCCTTGCGGTGACTCTGGGAAGGCCAGATCAATAGAGCAACATCACAGAAAATGGGCCAAAAATGTGATCTTTTTTATGATCTGACTAAACAAGAGAGGAGCCACAATGCGCACCCGCAGACTTTGATTTGGGCCACAGAACTTTTCTGGTAATTCTGATCTGAGTAGCAAGAGGAAAGACATGACTCCCCCCTCCTCTCCTTTTCACTTCCCCTCATCTCCCAGTCGCTCCGTGGACAGAGAGGAGGCTGATTGTGGAGCGTGGAGCCTGGTTAATACACCCAGGGAATGAAGATGCCTGACCCCTTCCCTACGCATGGTAGTATGTGTGGAGATTGAATTCTGCTGTGCGTAAAAGTAAAGATGTAACAGACCTCTTCACATGTAGCCTCACAAGAAATGACAAAATCCACACAAAGGTGTTTGCAGTTTGACAGGGAGCGAGAGATGAGGGAATGAAGAAAGAGAGACAGACGTGATGAAGGAGCAAACAGACAGAACCCACTGTCATCACCAGATTCCAAACCAACATCTGTCTGTGGCCATATGCACATAATGGCCATAGGTTTTTATTTGGTTTGTGCCTTTTTGATAAGTGCACAAGTGTGTGAGTGCACGTGCTAAAGCTTTTGACTAAAGAGTTTCTTAAGAGGTTCTTGGACAAATAAACCAGGCTTTTGCTTTAGCTCGCTTCATGGAATACCCCCCTGGAATACTCCCCAGTGGGATTCAATGAAGAAATTTGTTGGCTATCTTTGTGTATAATAATAGTCTGCTACATAAGGACTTGCCCTCTTGTTTTTCTTAATATCAGTTATTAATTATTTTATATTATTGCAATCCAATTTATGTCCTATTGTCATCTACAGTTTCATAATCTAGAATCTGAAAAGAAATCATCACACCTCTTCAAAAATATTAAGTCCATTGTTTATAATTATAACACAGATCTCATTTAATGCTGAGGGATATACTGTAGAGCAAATTCACTTCACCAAACAGGAAGAGATTAGGGACAGTGATGGGACAATTTATTGTGAAACCTCGTGATAACAGACATCAGATTAAGCCCATGTATATCTGACAGGAAATGCACTGCAAAAAAGATACAGTAGTAAAAATGACTTCAAAATATCCTTTTTTCAGGGGGCAGATTAATTTTCCTTCATACTGGACACGAGAAAAAAAAAAATCTAGATACAAATAAAATATCAACCTAGTATTACTGCACTAATTTTGCTAGGTCCTTCACCTGCTTGTTTCCATCAAGTTGTTCCGTGCCTGGAATGTTCCACAGTATGGCATTACAGCTATCCATATCTTGCATTTATTAAATTGCGGGGGATGTTATATAAAAAAAAACACTGATGAGCAAACATTCTCACAGTAAGCGGGCTTGTATGTACACAAGTTTGACCTTGTGGTGTTACCTGCTTGTCTCCAGAGATATTGATAAGTTAAATGCCATACTGTGGAACCTTCTCAACAAAGCAAAAACATCTTTATGGAGTGTCATGGGCGGCAAACACTGTACCAGAAATGCTACACAGTGCACCTATAAGTCCAAATAAATGAATACATCTGACCTATTCAAAATTAATCGAGAAGTCACTTTCATTGCAGATTGCACTATCGATTTTGCAGTGCAGGTTCAGCTCTCTCGGGTCAGTCCATGCGTCCTGCGAAGAGGATAAAAATAGCTTTAGCGCAGGAGTGAATGGCCACACACTGCACACGTCACCCTGACTGAACGACGGCTGTGGACCCGCCCACTTTCTGCAGCTGGAGCTCTAAATACGCAGGAAACACTCAAAGCATGTGTTAAGCCTCTGTGCTCACATAATAGAACAGCTCCAATTATGAGCAAAGGGAACGTCAACAGAGACAGAGCAGAGAAAGGACTACCTCAAGGACATGATGGTGATACACACTTAAACACACTTGTCTGTATTTGGAGTGGGCAATTAAACAAAATATGATTACGATTCAGATTTTACCTTGGTTTGTAAAAATAAACTAACTGTCTTCAAGAGGTAGCTACAACTGTCTGCTTATTCTGAGCGTTCACATTTCACTCTCATTGGTTAAATCTACCTGTTACTCATGTGGAAAATTACGTGGGCTGACCAATAAGAGGAGAGGCTGGGGAAAAGCGTTTGAGCGTGTAGAGGAGGGATTGGGAATATGTGTGTAGAAGAAAGCTGAGGTTGGAGCTGCCATCAAAAAGGAGGGTGAGGAAGAGGAAGCAGGAAAAGCACTACTTCAAGGACAAAGTGATGGTGATACACACATACTGTAGATGCATTGGTCACTATGAGGAGTGGGTGAAATGTCAAAACACAACTACAATTAGATTACAATTTCAATTTTATTTTGATTGGTGAAAACAAAGTAGCCATGTTTAAGAGGTAACTACAACTGTGCACTTCTTCTGAGAGTTCACATTTGACTGGGATTGGTTAAGTCCACCTGTCACTCTCTCAGAAAATAATGAAAACTGACCAATAAAATGAGGGGGAATTGTGTTTGTTTTTGAACATAAATCAAACAGAGGTTTGAGTGTGTACAGAGGAGGGATAGTGAATATCTGGGAAGCTGAGGATAGAGCTGCCATTGAAAAGGATGGCGAGGAAGACGAAGCAGAGGAAGGGCTACTTCAAGGTCATAATCTAAAACATAAATACGATTTGATTATTTTTATTCAGTGCTGGGAGTAACGCATGATAAAAGTAGCTAATTACTCGCGCATTGCTTTTTGCTGTAACACAGTAATGTAAGGAATTACAGGGAAAAAATGGCAATATTTTACTCAGTACAAATGTCAGTAATACGCATTACAATGCATAGAGTTTTTCATTTTTCTTCATACAAATTTGCTAAAATCACCGCGATATCAGCAGTGGTGAAACGCCATCATTATGGTTCCGAATGTCAGGACGGGCCCAGAGGTGCATCCATGTAGACCGTCGGGTGACCGTGGGCGAAAGGACGAGTGCAGAGCTCCACAGGGCTAATTGAAGCTGAAACCCGATCGCACTTTGTGGACATCCTGCTCCATGGACTTGGGGTTCTCTCACGGGAGGTCCTAGATTCCAAGTCCTAGTCCAAGATTCGTTCTGGTTTGGTCCTGGTTTGGTTTAGGCCTGGTTTAGTCCTGGTTCAGCTCTGGTTTAGTCCTGGTTCAGTCCTGGTTCAGTCCTGGTTCAGTCCTGGTTCAGTCCTGGTTCAGTCCTCAGTTCAGTTCTGGTTTAGACCTGGTTCAGTCCTGGTTCAGTCCTGGTTCAGTCCTGTGTTCAGTCCTGTGTTCAGTTCTGGTTCAGTTCTGGTTTAGTCCTGGTCTAGTCTTGGGTTAGATCTGGTTTAGTCCTGGTTCAGTCCTCCTGGTTCAGTCCTCGGTTCAGTCCTGGTTTATTAATGGTTCAGTCCATATACAGTGCAAAAGTTTGGCATCTTTGCAGTTATTTTTGTGAGAGTAACTTAAAGTAATGCAATAGTAATGTAAATGTAATGTCTTACATTTCAAATGCAGTAATATTGTAATGTAACAAATTACTTTGAAATGACAGTAACAAGTCATAAATAACATATTACAGTTTTGAAGTAACTCGCCCAACAGTGATTTTTATTTGATCTTGATTTATGAAAGCAAGTCATTTTTAAGTGGTAACTACAACTGTACTTCTTCTGAGTGAACACTTCACTGTAATTTATCCACGCATCACAAACTCAGACCATGACACAGGCTGGCCATAGAGTTGCATTTAACAAACAAGTATTGGATCTGAATATGACGATATCACCAAAATAGGATATGATCATAGATCAAAATCATGATTCAAGTTGTCATCATGTCATTTGCATAACCTTGATAATTCTCAAACTTGCCACACCACGTACCACCAGATCTACACCAGGTTTAACACAGGACTTTACCAGATCAATCCAGGTCTAAAATAGAACCACATTAGTACAGAAATACTACACAGGACACAGGGGTCAAAGGAGGTGGATAAAATGTGTATAAAAATGTCAGTTCAATCCACACGTAATCGCTCTTGTTATAATATGCAGATTTTGTTGTGTGACGGTTGGATAAGGTTCTCAGACCACTGGAACATTTTGAGTACTTTGAATATTGATTGCTGAATTGTTTATTGTTTAAGCATACTATAAGATTTATTCAACATCCAAACAAACAATAACATATATCACCCAAAACGATGATTCCAAAAGACTTATGCTACAGTATTATTCAGTGAGTCACTTTGCTAAGTATAAAGTACGTATGTGGGAGGCCTGTTTATGTTGAAAAGCGGCAGAAAAGGATTCACTGTACATTGTTAGAACATTATGTAATCAATTATAAAGGACAGCAAGGCAATGAGGGTGGAAGTGAAGATACTTTGGTGCTCTTTGTTCAAGATAAGAATAGACGAGGATAGGAATGAGTCTATTAAAGAGAGCCTAGGTTGTTGGAGATAGATGAGATTGAGATTTAAACGTGTATAGACAAGGTGGGAGAGTGGATATAAGGGTAGAGGGAAGCTGAGGTTAGAACTGCCATCACAAACAAAAGAGGAGATTTATAGATAGGGCTGGGTAGCTTTTTTTACTTGAACAATACTTTTTTCATTCTTACAGCAAGGGCGGGAAAGTATTTTTGTATTTAAGTCCCGGCAAGAGGCCAAGATGATCGTTGGTGTAACAAATGCTCATTCTCAAAAGTTAATATCTGTAAAATATGGCCTATTGTCAATCAATTACAATATAATAATGTCTAATAATGTCTATAAAAATGTCTAAGTGGTGATTGTATTTCAACTTTTTCCAACAAGAGGGTAAGATTATTCATGAGATTTGACTGTATATATAAATGAACAAAGGTACACTACATGTGTACTAGCCACTGCACAGCATGGGCGCAAAGTGGTTGTATTGAAAAAAACATCACTCCTTCTCTCTGTAACTGCTGCTGAGAGCCTCATCATTTTGGTCTTAAGGGACAGTCCAGAATTTTGGACACAGGCCCTCATTTCCGTAGTGAGCCAGAGTGTTGGAGATGTGTGGACACACTTTTTAAAATATTCCATCCAGTCCTTGTATTTGCAGAGGTCGCTGGTGCTAGGCTAGTGCATGTCAATGGCCATAGTTATCCTGCCACTAAAAACAGTCTTAACCACTTCACAAAACACCTGAAGAAAAACAATTATAAAGCCAGACTGTTGATGTGAATGTCTATGTCGATAAAATAATTTTAGAAGTAAAACCAACCTTGCATTTGAAGGATTTATGTCTCAGCAGCAGCAGCGAGTTGTACTTCCTGATAGAAAGCTTGCCAGTGGCGGAGTGATATAAGAGAAAATAGTCCCTCAACATGCAACAATTCATGCGACGCAAGGTTAGTTTTATTTCAAACATTATTCTATCAACACAGACATTCACATCAACAGTCTGGTGTAATAATAGATTTTCTTCAGGTGTTTTGTGGAGTGGGTAAGACTGTTTTTAGTGGCAAGCTAACTATGGCCATTGACATGCACTAGCCTAGCACCAGCGACCTCTGCAATTACAAGGACTGGATGGAAAATTTTAAGTGTCTCCACACGTCTCCAACACTTTGCCTAACTAGGACATGAGGCACTATGTCCAAAATTCCGGACTGTCCCTGGTCTTAAAATGTTCATATTACCCACTCTACGTGACCCTGATGTTTTCATTTCACTATTTTGTCTCTACAACAATATATGAGCATTAATAACCTACAAATCTGGCACCTCCTTTCCATGAGGTTGATTCACAGCCAGTTGCTAAGGGGGCGTGTACCTACAACAGCCTTGCTCCTGATTGGATCACTGGTTTCACGCTTGAATGTCCAAATATGGTCTTTGGTTGCTAGCCTTGATGCGCTTCATTTGGTTGCAACTGAATGCTATGGGTGACGTCACACTCCCTTAGTCCACTTCTATTATACAGTCTATGGGATAAACTTATAAGACAAAATCAAATAAACTGTTTTATCATTCAGACAGATTTGTATATGTAAGTAGCAAATTGGGTAAACGAAATGGACACATCAAGCTAAACCAATTTGGAGTAATAGCTATATTTATGCAAGCTTTGAAGAATGGCCTATATCTAAACCCCATTTCATATTACATTTATTTGTCATGGTAATAAATGCATTCAATTCCACTCCCATTTGCTGAAATATAGACTGCACATGTACACTGTATGGTTGAATAACTCTAAATGGATTCCTCAGGTTATAATATTCCTGCTGCAGTCTCTTGGTGTGAGCTAAAAGATTAGTTTCTGACGATTATTTGTCATTTATAACCCCGGAATCCTCCCTCTAAGCCGGAAGACGTAAGCAAATCATTGTACGTCAGTGTGGAGGGTCTCAAACTAATATAAGTGATGCCTGGGTTAAGTAGACATATGCTATATTTATTTATAGATCCTCTAAATGCTGTGTGAATGAAAAGGATTGTTTCGCTGAATTGGCAAACCTGCGGTGTTGAGGAGTAGGAAGATGACTCACTCAAACTGATTTATTTTTAAGCTAGTGCAGTATTTTCTGACGCTTTGGTTTGATTTTAGCAGGGAAGCCCACACGGAGGTAGGAGAGTGTGTTAGAGACATGGAGAGGAGAGAGATAAGAGTTAAAATAGCAATATAAGCATTTAAGTTCACTGTCAAAACATTTATATATTTGACTTTGGCAGAAGAAACACTGATCGAGATGGTAATGTCTTGTCGCTTAGTCTTAGCCTTATTTAGCGCTTTTCCAAAAACCCCAAGTCGTTTTACAGTTTCATTCACTATTTATTCAGTAGCTGCTTTTGTTGCCACAGCTGCCCTGGGTCAGGCTGATGGAAGCGTGGCTGTTAATTTGGGTGATTGGACTCTCCAACCACCACCATTTAGTCACTTACACATTCATACAAGGCAAAACGGGTGAAGTGTCTTGCCCAGTGATACAACAGTAGCGGTACTTTCACCTAGCCAATTTCATTTCACTCCTACAACTAGGTCAGGAATCGGAATACAGTAGAAGGTTCGCAAAAACCCCGGAAGTGCGTGTTCGGACACCAGCCAATCAGCGAAGAGCCATACATTCTGTGTTGGCAACAATTCTCAAGATCAAGAATTTAAAGCTGGAACAAAGAGAATGTTCGGTGAATTTCATCAAGGGGAAACACGTTATTGCCGTTCTTCCTATGGGATTTGGGAAAAGCTTAGTTTGTGGCGCATTACATACAGTACATCACGATCAAACAGCAGCAATTCGTTAAATGAAAAAAGTACCCGCCTACCGTTGAGCGAACAAATTCTAACGCTGCGAGGTCAGACGGTTTCTACAAAGTGAAACCGGTTAATGAATCAGGATAACTTTCACCACTCTAATGAACAAAGAAAAGAGAACACTGAAATGTCCAAGTCAAAGCTAATATTGTTCACTGTGCATTACACTCAATATGTATCCATAGGTGTCAGGAAGACATAAAATGTGGACCGTTGCCTTAGCGATAAACAATTTAAAACACAATGCCATATTTTTTTAATAGGAAATAGTCAAATTGTTGCACATAACAGAAAGCACCTTAAAGCAGAGTGGTATAAAGGACTGTCCCTTTATATGATGCAACAGGATGAAAGACTACAACAAAGGATTTGATAAAGCTTCAGATCCAAGAGACAATATAAAACCGAAGAAAATCAATGCGTTCGGGAGATTTACACAATGTAAATGAAGTGAATAATAATAATAATGGTGTAAACATATGCAGTGATCCACAGAAGGTAATAACAGTCTTCAGGTGACAGTGTGTTGACAGTAAATAACTCTTACATTCAACAGCATTTAAGAAAATCCCTTTAGAGACACTGCTTTTCTCTGCGGTAAAGGAACAACAAATGTTACAAAGCGGGATGACCTGAATAAATAAATCAATAAATCACATGCACAGTTGACTAAAAGAGGTTATCCTAGCAAACAAAAAAAATCTAAACTTTTCTATGAAATTATCTTTATTTTCAGACCAGGCATCTGACCCAAAGGGCACTGACAAGACTACAAGATCAAATGAGTTCACACAATTACAACTATTTTTACATTTATTTGTAAAAAGGCAGATTAAACCTATTTTCTTCCATCTACAGTTGCTCATATTCATCTTTATAATGCCGCGAGAATAATTAGTCAGTGAATAAAGTTGTTGACACAGACTCCATCGACCGTTTAATTGAGTAAATGACTAAAGGCCTCTGTAGTTTGGAGAATTTTTTATTTTTTTTTACAACCAAAGGAAAAGGACACAAGCTGTTGCTCTCTGGTGAGAAAGCGGTGCATTCAGAGCTAAAAGGTCAATAGTCATTTATAATACATTGGCATCTGAGTGTAAACTGAAATATTTATCCCTAATATTAAGAAGTAAATTTAACCTGAAGCTGTTTCTGATACACCCCAAAATGAACTAAAATGTGTCTTAAATGCATATTCTAAATGCGCTGTTACTTATTATTATGCTTATAACTGGGGGTACTTTGCAACTTTTGCTGCGAAGGGTCTGCCACCTGCTTGTCTCCATGGCGGTGTTGCTTGGGATGTTCCACAATATAGCATTAAACTTATCTTGACTTTATTAATTTATAGGTGTTTTCATTGCTCAAAATATGAAGGAAAACATATATTTTTACTGAGAGTGGGTGCACCTCTGACTCTATAACTCGGTCTGGTGACTTGTTTCCATGGATTTAGATGAGTTTAATGTCATACTGTGTCAGGACGAAGTAATGACATCTTCATGGAAACAAGCAAGTGGCGGACCCTCGAGAAAAGTTACTGCATTTTTATTTACCTCTCTCTCGGACATATTGGATGCTACACCGCTGTCACATGAATCATTAAGGCCCAAATCCCAATCCACTATGATAGTGTAAGCAAATCAATGCACAGCTTAAGCATCAAATCCCTCACAAAACCAAGAACTGCCCCAACACAATACTGAGCAGGGCAGGATAATGAGAACAGTTACAGCTCGGACTCAGGGATCAGGGGCAGGGGCAATGTTGGATCAGACTACAATGTGTTTAAGGTGAATAAACACTAAGTCTGTGGGGTCTAAGGAAGAGCAATTAGGAAAAAATCAATGATGTATGGGTAGTCCACCTGGCCAAGCCAAGCAGTGCTATGGGAGATTGCCCCAGCGGCTTTGAAGGTTGGGTCAAATACAGAGGACAAATTACCTTAGCCTAACCTGTGTAGGGACATTTTGCAGTTTAAAAGGTAAATCAAAGCCTACAGAAAGCTCAATATCAGCCATTCACAAGCTCATTCATACAGACATTAGAGGCATGGCAAGGGAAGTGTCTTGCCCAATGACACAATAGTATGTATAGTATGGATCAACCATTGAACCTTAGTACTAGAAGCGGGCGCAATATAGACATTTTGATAATATTGTTAAAGGGCCCAACTCATGCAAAATAACTCTTTTCACATTGTATTTTAAGCACATATACAAGCACAATTTGGGTTTTGGAACATCCATTACACAGTAGTTATGAAAGCTTACAGATTTTTTGGAGGCAGTCACAGACCAGGAACTATGAGAGACCGGCTATTGCTCATCCCCCCGCCCGTCCTGAGAAAGCACAGGCTCCGCCCTCCAAAACGTGACGTAGGCTGTGAGTGAGCCGCCCTTCCTCCGCCCATCTCAGGGAGGGAGGAGTAGACAGGCGTGCACCCTGATAGCGGTAGGAATAAACTTTTATTCATCATGGTGATAAAGCGTGTTCAGCCACATGTGTTGGACCTGGAATCGCATCATGCATCATCGTTGTAGCAGGCTTTATTTCGTTGTATTTTGTTGTTCGTTGGGAGGGTGGCAGAAATACGATGCAATTTGTTTTAAAAATCACTCTAAAAACCACTTGGGTGACATATACAAGGCCCGCACATCACTCTTAGAAGGTAAAAAGCTCTGAAAAGTTGATTTTGCATGAGATGGGCCCTTTAATGTTAATGACATATAAGGCATATTAATGTATTACCAGAAGGACTACAAAATAAAGTGATATTTCTGCACTTTCAAACACCCCATTTAGTACAAGTCTGATTCATTTTGACTAGTGATAACATTTAATATGTCATCTTAAATACAACAAGTAATTATGGATAAGTAAATAGATAAGTTGAAAGTCTGATTTTTGCTAATTCTGTTGATTAATCTAATGTAAATAGATAAAAATGAGGGTTACTTGGTTCTGATGTCTGAATACAATACAGATTTGCTCCACAATCACACCAAAGCATGACTACAAATCTGCACCTACGGTCTAGATCCAAACTAAATGACAGTAGGCCTATGTAATGTCGTTAACAGTAAAGTGAAGTAATCTTGACCAAGCCTCGCTCAAAATCTGGAGATGGGTCCCCAGGTTACCCCAGCAGTATTGAAGACTGGGTCAAATGCAGAGAATGAATTCACCTCGGGAGACCATAAAGTAAATGTTAACCTCATAAGAAGTGCAGTCTCGCTAAGGAAATTTATATCTTGCACTAAAACTGTATTTCTAGGCCACCTGTTTTCCTCTCAGACAAATGCCACTTCAACAAGCAGCTATTTGCAGCCTCTTCTGTCCTTTTCTCATTACAGCCAAACCTACTTTTGACGATAAGCAATTCCAGCGCTCAAATAGCTACATCAGACACCATCTATTTACCTCCACAGATCAGATCTGCTGAGAGTGGTGCGTCTGAGTTCAACCTGAAAGCCTGTAATCGCCCTGACATTAGCAGTAACAGCTCAGAGGGCACTCTTTCAAAATAAAATGCTCTTAAGTCTAATAACCTCTTGACTTTCAAAGTAATGGACTCTTTGTATTTTGTATTTGAACACAATGTTAACTGTAAATATTGCCATAAAATAGAAAAAAAATAAAATAATCTTGTTATACAGTATATGATATTTTGAGGACTTGTTCCCTTTCAAAAGATATAGTACTTTGTTGTATTTAATACTTAATCACTATGGCAACAGTTATCATGTTTCTTGTTAACTTGTTGTCATATCTTAGAAAATATGAAACTAGCTTTATATTTAAAAACCAAAGGAGATGCTGAATAAATACTAAAGAGTTCATTCAGAAGTATAGAGACCCAGCAGTTTTTGGTGTTGTTTTACAGTCACACTCTTTTGATTACATTATAAATATTGTTTTGGTTTGTATATTTCTGTGTACACCCTGCACGCTTGTACAGACATATGGTGAATTTTACTAATAATTTGACTTTTTTGACATTCAGTCCCAAGCTAGAGGCCTACTTAACCGGTGTAGTATAAAAAATAAAACTGGGTGTTTCTTTGTAGGAAATCCTCACAGTAAAATAATCAAACATCTCTTCATGTTTGGGTTTTGTTCTTCAGAGGCAGATCTAAGTCCCACGAGGCTGGATCTGTGTTCGTGCACCAAAAGTACAATTGCCAATAATAAATTTCAAAGGACCACAACAAATAGTAAAAGTAGGGCAGAACAGGTTGGGACATTATAGTTGTTATGATTCAGAAACCATTGATGTATTCAGGAAAGGGGATGTCTCGATACTAAGGAAAAGACACGACCAATACCAATTTTGATACCACCATGATACCATTTGATTATAATAAAAAACACTCCTTTTTGCACAGTATTGATACTTTGCAGCTGATATCATCAACCTTTAGGCACTGCTCTGTCTGAAGCTTTGTTACTAGGGATGTAACAATATTCAAGTCTCATGATACGATATCATCACTGTATGAACCTCACGGTACGATATTTATTGCAATATCGTAGGAAAGCTCACGATGTGGTGGGGAGGCTCACAATTAGGGATGTAACAATATCCAAATCTCTCGGTATGATATTTTCACGATATACACCTCATGGAACGATATTTATTGCGATATTTGTGGAGGCAAACAAACTGTTAATATGCTACTTTTTCCTCTTAAAATGCCTTGACAAGACTTAATCCAAAGAACTAAGACTTAAAAGTGCTTAGAAGTGTTATTCCTTCTTGTAGTCTACACTGAAATGAAGCAAAGGATCATGGTCTATGTAGTTCCCTCTGTCTTTTTATTGCTGCATGATAACTCTTAATTTAAGCAAAGAGACTTGTAATTCGATATATTGTGATGGTCCACGATATTATTGTGAGACCTTTGATGACACGATATCATGATATTTTGGTTATTGTTACATCGTTATTTGTTACTCAAGTTAGACTTTCATTTGATCTTTGTTTTAACACAATCTAACCATAAAGAAGTGACTTGTTAGAACTACAACAGGATTTGTGCTGTTAAACAAGTCCCTTTCAAATATCATTACACTTACAAACTAGCGAGCATTAGCCAACAGTTTTTCAGTTAGTCACCCTCATCTTTTTGTTAAAAATTTAAAAATGTGTTGTTTAAATGCATTTTGTCCATGTTAATTGCTGAACATTCCACCACAGAGATACACGTAGAACACCCCCAGTGTGATGTCACTGCAAAGTATCAATCAATCAACCCAAATTAATAGTATTATCTTGATTTTTATCACTTGGTCTTAAACTTGAGAAAGAGCAAGGTCATTGTAAGACTACAAAGATCTAAATTTTATGTGATTTTTTTGTATAAGGGTACATTATATAACTTAATCATATCTGTCTTACATTTATTCAGGTCTGGTCATCTCCCCACAGATCTGACCTGTAAATCTCTCTAGTAGCTTCACTTACTTCTCTCCATATAGACAAGATTAATGTCATACTTAGTAACTATGGATACAAGCAGGTGGCACATCCTAAACCCGAAAAGTTACATAGTCCACCTTTAAATAAACATCTATCTTCAGTAATAGTTCTATTATTGACAAATATCTGGGTATCAATGTTTTGACCTTACAAGTATTGCAAAGGAATTATGGGACCAGCTCTATCTACTGAGCTCTGTCCTAATGACCAAGCTTTTCTGAATCTAACATTTTGTGTTCTTCACAATAGAAAAGATTGCAGGGTCACACTCTCATTCAGCGTTCTATTATTTTACCACAAAACATTTTATCTCTACAGACAAGCTCCATCCAATTTTAATTACTCATGTGTAAATCAGGGGTTAGGCCATTTCAATTATCATTTCTGTATGAGTGATGAACAAAAGCGTGGACAAGCTCTCACTCTAATAAAACAATAGTGCCAAAAACTATCACAGGGACTAATCAGACTACAGCTCCCACAATGCATCTGGGTTTTGGAGGCAGAAACAGACCAGTTACATCAGGTTTGAGTCTCCATCTGTCAAGTCCAGCAGTCAGGCTCTCTCTGGACACACTATAAACTTTCTTGAATCTTACATGTACGACTTAACTGTGCATGAATTAAATTGCACACAAAAACAAAGCTGAATAAAATTAAGACATCTTTTACTTTTTGAATCATGCTAACTAAAAAAACAAACCAACACCAACTGTACCCTCTCAAATTAAGCTTAGAACAGATGATGTTTTGTTCCCCTTTTGACATTATATAAGTAATCCTTTATGTCTACTATCCATGTGTATTGGAGTGGAGAAAAATTTTGACTGTTGCCATAGCAATTAACACTGATTAAAATCTAAATATTATACGTTTTGAACATGCAAATGCCTTCAAAAACATTCAAATCATGTGAAACTGATAGCACATCATCGTCAATATACATACAAAGCAAAAAATTTACTCCCAACACTATCTTCCAAACAACTTTAGGCTCCTGTACGTCATGTATTACTGAGTCCCAAGTCACGTTTGATAATCCTACTCTTACCTATAATCTTTCACTATTTCGTTTAAAGCTGCAAAATTAACACAGCTATAGCGTGCCACTGCCAACCTCAACTGTTCGATAAGCCGTTAATGACCAACTGTATTATTGACCTGCTGACTTGAACTCAACCAAGAGTAACACTACAACTGGTCAATTCTTGCCACAATATCTCTCTCTGGTAAATACATTGCACTCTAAAGAAAATATTGTCTAATAACTTCTGTATCATGGCTGCAATTGATTACTTTTTTGTTATAATGCTGTGTCCTCATCACAAACAGACCTGGAGTTTTGTTTTGTTTCATTCACACATGTTTACCCTACATATTTAGGCGGAGTTCTTCTCTCAAACTGTTGCACCTTGTGATGTCATGTGTGGTAATACAGGAAATGCTACACTGTGTTTTTAAACTCCATGCACCTTCATTAGAATCATTCGGGTAATTTCAGCCCTGGAATTGCCAATCTGTACGGAACTAACGGTAAAAGGTAAGATAGCCGCTAACTTGAAAACAACTTCATGACATCACAATGTGGCACAGAACATTCTAAGCTTTAGAGATATAGACAGATTAATAATAAAGGGTTACTCAAACGTGTGAATGAAACAAAATGCAACTCCTGGCATGTTTTTGAGGAGGTAACTA
The DNA here is from genome assembly GCF_026225935.1 of Boleophthalmus pectinirostris. NCBI lineage: Eukaryota > Metazoa > Chordata > Actinopteri > Gobiiformes > Gobiidae > Boleophthalmus > Boleophthalmus pectinirostris. The sequence continues at coordinate 29,722,654 of NW_026571299.1, forward strand.
CATTATAACATGATTTAAAGCTTATAAAATCACTTAATTTTGCACAATATAGGACCTTTTAACACTGAGATTGGTTTATATACATGTGTAAACTTAATCTACAACTGAACATGTCAATATATAAAAAAAGTAAGCCTAATAGTACAATGTAACTCAATTCCCTATTATATTAATGTGCTACTATAAGTCTCTATTACATAACGTAAGCTATAGGTCCATACCATAAATTACTATGAGCACAGACATAAGTGAAAATCAATAATAGTAGACTGGTTCAATGTTTACGACGGGGTTCAGCAGACCATTTCAAACCCACGCTACAATCTGAAGACATCCAAAAGCCAGGGGGTCAGAAAGGACGTTGTCTTCTCTACGTTAAACCAACGAGTTCTAGGCAAACGGAGAACCACTTTCTATCGTAACCGTGCAGAAGTTAGCGTTTGTAGTAAATAATTCGTCTGTGATTAAACAATAATGCCACCACCATGCTTCCCCGAGGGTCAGGTGCACCGTGATGTCAGCCAAGCTCATGCATCCTTCAACGTCTCCATCTGACGCAAGAGTTATTCACATTTTTTGCATGACATATGGAAGAATCGTGGTTTGGTTTCTATTTGCGTCGATTTTTGGAAGATTGCGGAAAATTTCTGCAGCTTGGGAAGTTTAGAACCAGGCACGAGAAGCATATGACATTGTGCGAGGGAACGGAGCGCGCCATTGATAGAAAAAACCTCACTCACCACCAGAGAAGTGCAAATTTCTCCACACCGCTTGTGCCTCTCGTGCGCTGGGTTTTACGTCGCTGTGTCCCGCTACGTGAAGCTTCCAAGTGCGTCCCTGTCATGTGTTTTTCCCCAGTAAATCTTGCTTCAAAAAGTGGGATGAGAAAAAGTACTCAAGGTCCGCCTACCGCGTGCAAAGCTTTCCAATTGTGTTGTGTGTAGCCAGTCTCATCCACAGCCTGCCCCCTCCTCTCCTCTCCGCTCTCTCCTCCTCTCTTCCTTTCTTTCCTACTCGTGCGTCTGTCGTTAGTTCGTTCTGGTCTTTTTTGGCACGAGGGTGTGTAAATGACATGCGCCAGTTTGTGTTTTGGTCACACGGTTAATGGGTCAAGTGCATGAGGGCGCTATATTGACCAAAAACAACCAAAGATGCTTATTGGTGGGGGATGGTTAATCGTGCGTTCATTGCCATCACTTTCAATAAGAAGCGTGCGTATTGGGATCACTATTGGATATAAAAATACACATCACGTGGATCTTTTTTTTTTCAGAAATCGATCCAATGGTGTGGGGTTCTTTATGAAAACGTAAGAGGCAACGTAAACATTCCGTCTCTGTGCCGTGTGCCGTCGCTTACGCACATGGAGTGTAGAGCCGACGCAGGCACGCTCGTTTTTCTAGGTCATCAGCGGACGGGAGCGCGTTGGGATGTCACGAGGCTCCAAGCAGCGTCTCTTCTTCTCTTCACTCCTCTTTCCTCAAGATCACGTTCCACCCGCGAGGACGCACGCACGCACTCTCACGCACGCACCTGCATCGGTTCACCTTTAGGCCCACATCCAGGAATCCTGACGCAAAACGGGGGTGTTAGCTTTCCTTACTTAACCACGTGACACTCTTGATTTTTATGGCTTGTTTTAAGGTGATCGGTGCAATATTCTAAAATTATATCAAGCCTCCTAAGAAAATGACAACAGGTCTGCACATATGGAGTTCACTGTCAGATCTATGTGGTTATGGTAGAGGTCTTTATTGTGTCCGTATTGTGTCCTACGCATTTGACCCCGCCATTTCTAGCCTATTAGACAACTAATGAGGCAATAACAAAATGGTAATATAATCATTATAGATGTCAGCAAGTGCATCCTTCAGTGGGCCTCATATCTGACACAAGAGTAACATCTATTGTCTTAGCATTTTCTAATTTCATACATCTATTGATGGGTTTCAGCTTCCTGTCATAGGCAATATTTTGAGCACTTTTGCTTTAAATTGTCAATGGTCCTAATTTTTTGTAATTTTGAAACCCATGTATATCTTAGCTTTCATTCACACATGTGTGAGTAACCCTTATCATTAAATACTCATTGAAACTGATTGAAAAAAGGGAAAGGGAAGCCAGGTTTCTGTCCTTTTTGAATGACGTCAATTTGTTCCATTGATTACATGTTTTAGAATTTGCCCCCTTAGTTTGTTCATGAATGTGTTTTTGAAGCACAAAAAAAAAAAAATAATAATAAATCATTATCATTATCATTATCATCAGGGTGACCGGATTTTCAAAATAAAAAACAGGGACATCCCTGGTTTGGGTTGGTTGGTAATAATACAATTGTGAAATGAGTGTGCAATTAAGGAAAATTGTTCTGCACTCTGCACTAATGTGAGTCAGTATAGTCATTTTCTTTGTGTTTTAGTCATTTTTAAGCAGCTTTTCTGGATTTTACTGAAACAAATGACAATTCATGCCTCTCTTTACTGTTGGCAGGGATCACATTGGTCAACGATAGGACATTTCTTATATAAAACTGGGATAAATCACTGGTTTTGGATAAACCTGTTGGAACAGGGGACACACGGCTCAAAACTGGGACTGTTCTGGCAAAATAGAGACGTCTGGTCACCCTACATTAAATGCTCTGTTCCACCTTATGATGTCATGAAGTGGTAGTTTTCATGTTAACAGCTACCTTTTACCTTTAGTTCAGCAGAGACCGGCAATTCCTGGGCTTTGAAAACACAGTGGAGCACTTCCTGTATTACCACATGACATCATAAGGTGGAACAGAGTGTTTTCTGCTTGAGAGAACTAAATATGTAGAACTTGTCTATTAAACATGTGTGAATGAAACAAAACACAAGTCCAGGTCTGTTTGTGATGAGGAAACAACATTATAACATAGATCAGAATATAGAGAAATATGGTCCCTTTCATATTATAGTTAACGCTATGACCTTACCCATGTAGCAGTGTCCCAGTGTTCTTTCCAGGCTGGAGGGAGGTTGTAACTGTAAAGCATCTGGCTGAAAAAAACTAATCAGTTTGTAGTATGAATAAATGTGGGAAATATGTTCCATAAACAGAAAAGTGAAAGATAAAAGAACAATTTTGAAGCTTATTGCAAACTAGTCAGACTGACCTCATTTGCAGATAATTTAAGCAGCCCTAAGGAACTGTTCAATTGCCCATCTGGCCCTCCTGAAATTAAAGCTGAATAGGTCTGATAAATGCATTGTTTATTTAGTGTCCTAATATTGTTACATGATTCAAAAGCAAATTAAAGAAGAGGATTCTGAATACTTTTAAATTGAAGCAGTAAATTTGTCCTGGGAGTGAAGAGGGCCTGTCTGATGAGCTCATAAGTGCTGGGGGATCGCTCTCATGGGGGCCGTTGTGCTGCACTTGACTTCATTATCCAATTCACTCACAGTTTATTTAATGGGGTGAGTCTGTATTATTATATTGTATTACTAAATATTTATGGGTTCAAAGATACTGGAACAAAAAAAACAAAACAAAAAAATCTCAAGTAAAAGTATTGTAAGTAAACGGAATGAAGTACCTTTTGAAAAAAAATAGATTTTTGTTTTTGAGAAAGATATGGGATGGATTTTGGTTCAACAGAAACAATTTAACTGAAGTTTTTTCTGTGTTTATTTTTGTATATTTGTGTTTGCTCAAACTACAAACGTGTTAAAAGTAAATCTTTAGTCTTTTCAGTAGGTCTTCAGAAAATACCGTATTTTCTGCACTATAGGGCGCTCTGGATTATAAGGCACACTGTCATTGAATGGTCTATTTTTGAACTTTTTTCACATATAAACCGCACCGGACTAAAAGGCGCATTAAACGAAACACAACAGTTGGATAAGTCAGTTAAACTTTATTTAACGTGTTCACAATAACTCTCAACTTGTTCAACTGTAACATGTAAAAAAAATACTGTCTGAGACCACTAAGTTGTTAGCGTATTCACAATAACTCATAATTGTTCACGCCTGCATCCCTCTTGTCATTATCTGAGTCAGTGTGGTTACTGTTAGCTGGCAGTTCAGTGATGATTCCGGTCTTGGTGAAAGTGTCACGCCCCTGCCTGTGACCTGAGTCTTCCTTGTGTGGATGTGGGCGGAGTCTGCTGGGAGCACCTGCTCTCCATCTGCAATCAAGCCTGCTACAAAGGCCCAGCTCTCCAGCCAGACTCTGCCAGATTGTTTCGTCTACCTGATGGTGATCTACCAGTCGGCTCAGTTTTTGTTTCTACGTCGCTTCCTGTTACTTACCTGCATTTTTGTATTTCCTAGTTCCCGCTGTGGAAGACTCCGGCATTCCAGCTCCTGGCTCCTCGCTCCTCCACTGCCTATCCTGCCTCGTCAATAAACCTTTGTTTCCTTTTTGCATTTTTGCCCTCGTTCTGAGTCTGTTTTTGGGGTCCACTCCAGTGGTACACAACAGAAAGCTCGGACCACAGTTGATACTGATCCTTAGCCCGGGCGTCCACGATCCATTGGCAGATCGTGGTGTAATCAATCGGCGCTGTCTCCCTGTCTTGGTGAATGTGTGTTCGCCTTCTCTCACCCAGTGCTCCCACACAGCTCGCACTTTCACTTTATAACAGCCTTGAGTTTAAAGTGGGCGTTGTAAGCGTGTCTCTTGAAAGGTGCATTTTGATATTAAAAGGAATCACAGTATTTATTACACCTGATGCTCCTGACTACGGGAGCCGTAATGCTGCAAGTGGAGCGGCTTTATAGTTTACTAAAGTCGTACTAAGACACCCGAAAAAAATCATATATAAGGCGCTCTGGATTATAAGGCGCGCAGTCGTTTTTTGATGAAATTAAAGGCTTTTAAGTGCGCCCTATAGTGCGGAAAATACGGTACTACTACAAATTAATTGTCAGCTTCATTTTGCCACCATTCAGTAATTTTGAACATTCTAACGACATGGGGTTTTAGAGTATCTACAGGGTGAAGTCAAATTAGCAATTAACATGGCTAATTCCAACTCATTTAAAAGAATAGGCTTGCTTGGTCATTAAATTAGCACCTTACTGTTCTTTTAAGCTCTGGAAAGGGCTTATGCAATGTCCCGAGGTCAACATCTGCATAATGAATGGTGACTCGTGGTTTCTTCAAGTCATTTCCGACAAAAGATTGAGATGCCGGTGTCCATTCATTAACATGCATTTGTCATTTGTCCTCTAATTGTTCACCTTGGGGTTAAGGCAGATGCATATGGAGAGAGTGGTGAGAATACAGAGGTTACCATAGGAACAAGGGCCCAACTGTTTTCACAAATGAACTTAACCATCAAGGGGAGAAGAAGGAACACTACTCTTGTCTCTGGAGTTTTGGATGACGATTTCAATACAAACATGTGGCAAATGTGTCCTTTTTATAATGATTTTATTTAGTGCATTATATTTTGAATGAGTAAAAAAAGAAAATTAAAATGAAAAGCACCATCAATTCAAGGTGTAGAATTCCACAGTATGGTATTAAATCTATTAATTTTAATCTAGACCTGTATGAAATAAATGCTAGATGGATGTAGTTAAAGGGCCCTTATCACTCTATTTTCTGATTTATTTTATAATGTTGTTTCCTCATCAAAACATACCTGGAGTTGTGTTTTGTTTCATGCACATATGTTAAACACACAATTCCTGCACATTTAAGATGAGTTCTTCTCTCAAACTGAAAACACTGTTCCAACTTGTGATGTCATTTGATAATATAGGAAGTGCTCCACTGTGTTTCTAAACCCCATGCACCTTCATTAGGAGAATTTGCATCATTTCAGCACTGGAAATGCCAATGAAAAAAGGCAAAAGGAAGATAACTTGAATGACATCACAAGGTGGAACAGAGCATTTTAAGCTTTGAAGATAGCCACCTAACAATAAGGGGTTACTCAAATATGCGTGAATGAAACAAAACACAACTCCAGGTTATGTTTTTGATGAGGTTATGTTGTGGAAAAAGTTATATATGTCTTGATGATAAATAATTACTCTATTTGTGAAGCCCGATGAGTTTTTGGAATACAGACAAAGATTTATTCTTGTTACAGCAGATATGGACAGGGCCTAGGCATGCCCAGTCGAGAAACCAATAGCCTCTCTCAAACAGCAGTATGTCCCTACCACATCTTGCCCCATTTGATCCCGAATGCTACAAAGCACCAAGTTTATATAGCTTGAAATCACCAGAGAACATACATTTCAAAGTGAGAATGTGACGACTCCTACTGAGGTGTGGCCAGATGTTCTTGATCTGATTTGCATCCATATTCACATCCATTTGTCACTTCCTAACAAGAAGAGCAAGCAAATGGGAACAGAAGTATTTACACTGAAGGGTCTTTCTACCAAACCAGATGAGTTTTAGTAACAAGACCAAATGTGGTTCTAAAAGATAAACTAATCACTATTTTAATTTAATCAATCATAATCAATATTTTCCTGTGGGAGTCTGGTCTCAGGTAAAAATCACATTCATTTACACAAAGACACATTGAGAGAAATCTTTCCATAATACAAATTTTCATCACAGTTATCACATGGGTTAAATTCTGAGTAATATAGGACCTTTAATGTCATACTGTGGAACATTTCAGTGAAAGCAATAACATCTCTATGGATACAAGCAAGCCAGAAAAGCAGTGCACATTTATTTTTCAGGGTTATTTTTTGCCCTACAGTACTTCCTGATCGTTCTCTTGAGTTAATACAATGTAAAAGCAATGCTGCTGATGTTGTCTTTTATTGTGTGTTTATTAAAGTTCAGCTCAAGCTACAAATTTCTTCTCCTGACAATGCATCCAACTGACGACAGACCGCTTCTTTGGGCCCCTAATCCAATGTTTCTCGATGGTAAGACCATAAAGTACCGCCTGTGGTTACGCATGAAGTTAATAAACTGTAATAAAGACAAAACTGTAGAAGCATCAACAGAGATTTTCCAAAGAGCTGTGAGTGGATTTAGGCAAGAACAAGGAGGTCTGTGACAGTGGGAGGTCAGGCAAACGCAGCAAGAACACACAAGATTAAGGAGGATGAGACAGAAGAGACAGAAGAGTGTTTTAAAAAATGCACTGCTTAAAGGCCCTATATTATGCAAAAACTCTTGTGAGCTTTAAGTCATAACTTATAACTTAACTTATAATGTTTCCTCAACAAATACATATCTGGAGTTGTGTTTTGTTCCATTCACTTCACATGTATTATTAGTCTGTCGACCAGAGGTGGGACCGAGTCTCAAGTAAGTCTCAAGTCTTTGTCCGCAAGTCCGAGTCAAGTCCCGAGTCAAATCCAAGCACGTTCAAGCCAAGTCTGGCCCATAACTCTAAGTCAAGTTCAAGTCGTCTGCTTTGAGCTTCAAGTCATTTCAAGTCTTTAAATCTAAGTAACAAATATAGCTTAGCTTTTTGTAATTTATATGACTTTTAAACTAAATTGTACTTCAAAATCATAGTATATTATATATATGAGTATTTATAGAGTATATACAAGTTGTAGAAATTTTCACTTTTTCTTTTTAAATGTTTTGACAAGATCTTAGTGTGAATCATTACAGTCAGAATAGAAAAAAATCTGATTTAAAAGTGCTTCTCAAGTTTTCTCATGTCACAGGGCTCAAGTCCGAGTCAAGTCCCAAGTTATTGACCTTCAAGTCCAAGTCGAGTCCCAAGTCTTAGTCCATTTTATCAAGTCAAGTCTCAAGTCCTAAAAATAGTGACTCAAGTCTGACTCGCGTCCAAGTCATGACTTGCAAGTACCCATCTCTGCTGTCTACATCTCTAAAGCTCAAAATGCTCTGGTCCACCTTGTGATGTCATGACGTTTTCAAGTGAACAGCTCCCTTTTACCTTTTGTTTAGAGATTGACAATTCCAGGTCTGAAATCATCCAAATGATTATAGAGATAGAGTTTAAAAACACAATGGAGCTCATCCTGTATTACCACATGACATCACAAGTTGGAAGAGATTGTTTTCTTTGTGAGAGAAGAACTCAGCCTAAATATAGCACTTTTCTACCTTCTAGCACTCAAAGCACTTTGAGTGTCTTGCCCAAGGACACAAAGGCAACATTCAGGTTGACTCGGTGCTGGAATTGCACCAGGTCAATGTGATAGTAGTGATACATGGGACCCTCTTGTCATCATTTAGAACTAGCTTCTCCATGGTTTAGTCTCATTTTAGATTTAGTTTAGACTCATTACTCACAAATGATTAATTCATTAATTTATTTATTAATTTGCAGTATTTGGTGTGAACAATTTGAGAATGACCGCTACACTGCAAAAAATAATACATGCCTTAATAAGTAAATTCAAATTAAAAAAGAAAATTTTACTTGACCTTTTTTTCCTTAATTCAAACAACATACAAGTTAGTTTCTTATTGTAACTTCTCAGTAGGATCTGCCAACTGCTTGTTTCCATGAAGAATGTCTAAAATGTTCCACAGTGAGCATTAGTTTCCCTGGAGAAAGCAGGCGGTGACACCAGGCCAATTTACTGGTCAGATCTGCGGAGAGGCAAGCCCACTCACTCTAAGAATATCAGTTTTTCAAGGTTCTTTTGAGCAATAAAAACATACCTAATGAAATAAAAACAAGAAAGATACATTTAATGCCATACTGTGAAGCATTCAACATCTCCATGGAAGCAAGCATGTGGCAGACCCCATACCAGAAAAGTTACACAATGCACCTTTAAGTACTTAGAGTTGTTGTTTTTCTTATCTTCAATGTAACTATGTGTACTTTCCTATTTCAAGTACAAAAACACTTGTTCCATTGTTAGTTTTACTTGTCAAGTGAAATTGGCTCAAATCAATATATATAAGTCATATATAAGTCAGTAACATTTCCATGGAAACCAGCAAGCAGCAGCACCAGAAAAATTACATAGGACGGCTTTAACCAGGGAAAGCGACTTTACTTGAGTTAATACAAAATGAAAACCATAGCTTTGTATTATCAGATTTACCCAGTGTCCAGGGCAGAGTCTCTCACAGAGTGCTCTTGTGTGTGGACCTCTGTGTCGGTAATGAGGATAAATGGGCAAACGCGATCTCCTCACACACCACTAAACACATTGAGTCTGTTCTGCTGAGCTCGGACCACAGTTAACTGCAATCAAACCCAATTAAGTCCAATCTCTAAGTGCATTCATCATCGCCAGTGTACGGTGAGATAATCCACAGCGGGGAGAGTCCGCAAGGGTGGTCCTGGAACAATTGAATGAAAATATGAAGAGGACAGGAGGGATATTATAGTAAATATTTGACAAAAGGGTGCACAAGACAGTTGGAGTGGCCAGGTGCTGCTAAGGTCTGAACTTAAATGGCCCATATTGAGCTATTTTCTGATCTACTGTATGTTATAATATTGTTTCCTCATCAAAAGCAGACCTGAGTTTTTTTTTGTTTCATTCACATATGTTTAACGCACAAACCTTGCATATAAGATGAGTTCTCTCAACCTGAAAACACTCACCACCTTGTGATGTCATGTGGTAATACAGGAAGTGCTCTACTGTGTTTTTAAACTTCATACATCTTCACAGAATCATTTGGATAATTCCAGCCCCAGATATGCCAATCTTTAATAAATAAAAGGTAAAGGTTATCTTGAAAACCGCCACGGTATATGACATCACAAGGTGGATCAGAGCATTTCGTGCTTTGGAAATGTAGACAGACTAATAATATAGGGTTTGTTGAGGAAAACAACCTTTTCCTCACATGTTTGTTAGTTTCTGCTTAGATAAAAATTACACTTGACACAGAAATAAAGTCCAGGTAATTATTCCAATATTAGAAAGTCATACTTGTACAAGGAGACTGTGTTATATGCAAACTATAGTGGGAAGCTACCGTGGTTTAGACTTAATGCCTCTTCGTTGGTGCACAGGCCAGCCAGGCCTCTTGGCACGTTGCACAGTCCAGTCAAACTGGTGTTATCTGGCTACCAAGTCATGACATCATCCCTATCAGTAGTTCTTGTCCTATTTAGTTAGTTTGCTATTAGATAGATACAGAATAGCTAAGCCTAGTTATTTATCCTAAACAGGTTATTAAAACATGTGTGAATGAAATAAAACAGAACTCCAGGTATTTTTTTTTTTTTTTTGAGGAGCTAACATTCTAACATGGCTTAAAGCTCACAAGAGTAAATTTTATGATAGGATCTTTAACATCACTATATTTAAGATTTTTACAAAATTATCTCACCTATTTTAAATTTTTTATGAAAAGTACTATTTTACTTCTTGATTGCGGCAATGGATATGAAGCACGTAGTCATAATTCCACAACTGTTACCTAGCAGCCACAATGTTAAGGGCTCAAGACTTTGCACAATAATTATGATTAGACTAATACAAATAAATCACCTTCCAAACACCTTCTAAACCAAGACTACCTCACTAAACCAAGTAAATATGGGCACTGACAGTGATCCAGTGGTCCCGCTGCATGAACATCAGTTATGTGCAGAGCTGGAGATGTAGCACCTCGAGGTGTTACAAGGCTCTCCCATACGTCACTGTAGAGGTGTCACCACACATGCACCATCTCCGTATGAGCAGAGCAGAGCAGCTTCATCAGACATGTGAAGAAGACCAGCTCTAAACAAGGGTCTAAAACAAATGACTACAGGGGAGGAAAGATGAGTTGTTAAAAGGTGCTGCTATGGCAGGGGTGGGCAATTATTGTTTCTGTGGGGCCACATGAGAAATGGGAAATATTGTGGAAAGCCGGGCCAAAACGCTTAAGTCATTAATTGTATTTCTTTATAAAAAAGCAGTAAATAGCATTGTTTTGATGAGCTGGTAAGACTGGTAAGAGTATATGTTATGACTAAGCAATGAAAAAGTGAGGTTGCCTTACAAAAATGTCATTAAAAACATCTCTAAAATAAAAGCAACGCAGCTGTAGTCCATGCATGAGGTAAAAAATAATAATAATAATAATTAATTACCTTCCGTGGGCCCACCACCTGCGGCAGGATCCATATGGGGCCGGTGCAAAGAGATCTGGGCGGCAGTCGAAGGCGGGGGCCTCGACGACCGGATCTCCGGACATGGAGACTAGCTCTGGGGACATGGAATGTCACCTCGCTGGGGGGGAAGGAGCCTGAGCTTGTGCGGGAGGTTGAGCGTTACCGACTAGATATAGTCGGCCTCACCTCTACGCACAGTTTGGGCTCTGGAACCCAACTCCTTGAGAGGGGCTGGACTCTCCATTTCTCTGGCGTTGGCCGCGGGGAGCGGCGGCGGGCTGGTGTGGGCCTGCTCATTGCCCCACAGCTCAGCCACTGTGTGTTGGAGTTCACCCCGGTGAACGAGAGGGTCGCGTCCCTGTGCCTTCGGGTCGGGGACAGGTCTCTCACTGTGGTGTCGGCCTACGGGCCGAACAGCAGTGCAGAGTACCCGGCTTTCTTGGAGTCCCTGGGAGGGGTACTAGACAGTGCACCGACCGGGGACTCCGTTGTTCTCCTGGGGGACTTCAACGCCCACGTGGGCAACGACAGTGACACTTGGAGAGGGGTGATTGGAAGGAACGGCCTCCCCGATCTGAACCTGAGCGGTGTTTTGTTATTGGACTTCTGTGCTAGTCACAGTTTGTCCATAACGAACACCATGTTTGAGCACAAGGGTGTCCATAAGTGCACGTGGCACCAGGACAACCTAGGTCGGAGGTCGATGATTGACTTTGTAGTCGTGTCATCTGATCTCCGGCCGCGTGTCTTGGACACTCGGGTGAAGAGAGGGGCTGAGCTGTCAACTGATCACCACCTGGTTGTGAGTTGGGTTCGCTGGCGGAGGAGGAAGCCGGAAAGACCTGGTAGGCCCAAGCGTGTAGTGAGGGTCTGATGGGAACGTCTGGCGGAGCCCTCTGTCAGAGGGACCTTCAACTCGCACCTCCGGGAGGACTTCTCCCGGATTCCGGGGGAGGCTGGAGATATGGAGTCCGAGTGGGCCTCATTCTCGGCCTCTATTGTCAATGCGGCCGCTCGTAGCTGTGGGCGTAAGGTCGCGGCGGCAATCCCCAAACCCGGTGGTGGACACCGGAAGTAAGGGATGCCGTCAAGCTGAAGAAGGAGTCCTGTTGGGTCTTGTTGGCTTGTGGGACTCCTGAGGCAGCTGACGTGTACCGGCTGGCCAAGCGTGCTGCAGCTCGTGCGGTTGCGGAGGCAAAAACTCAGAGCTGGGAGGAGTTCGGAGAGGCCATGGAGGAGGACTATCGGACGGCCTCAAAGAGATTCTGGCAAACCGTCCGGCGCCTCAGGAGGGGGAAGCAGTCCTTCACCAACACTGTTTACAGTGCGGGGGGAGAGCTGTTGACCTCGACTGGGGACGTTGTCCGGTGGTGGAAGGAATACTTTGAGGATCTCCTCAATCCCACCGTCACGTCTTCCGAGGAGGAAGCCGAGGCTGGGGACTCGGAGGCGGACTCGTCCATCACCCTGGTTGAAGTCACTGAGGTGGTTGGCAAACTCCTTGGTGGCAAGGCTCCGGGGGTGGACGAGATCCGTCCTGAGTACCTTAAGTCTCTGGATGTTGTGGGGCTGTCTTGGCTGACACGCCTCTTCAACATCGTGTGGCGGTCGGGGACAGTACCCTTGGACTGGCAAACCGGGGTGGTGGTCCCTCTGTATAAGAAGGGGGACCGGAGGGTGTGTTCCAACTACAGGGGAATCACACTCCTCAGCCTTCCCGGTAAGGTCTATGCCAGGGTACTGGAGAGGAGAATCCGGCCGATAGTCGAACCTCGAATCCAGGAGGAGCAATGTGGTTTTCGTTTTGGCCGTGGGACACTGGACCAGCTCTACACTCTCCATAGGGTGCTCGAGGGTTCATGGGAGTTTGCCCAACCAGTCCACATGTGCTTTGTGGACTTGGAGAAGGCATTCGACCGTGTCCCTCGTGGTGTCCTGTGGGGGGTGCTCTGGGAGTATGGGGTTCCAGGCCCTTTGCTAAGGGCTGTCCGGTCCCTGTATGACCGGAGCAGGAGCTGTGTTCGCATTGCCAGCAGTAAGTCAGACCTGTTCCTGGTGCATGTTGGACTCCGCCAGGGCTGCCCTTTGTCACCGGTTCTGTTCATTGTATTTATGGACAGAATTTCTAGGCGCAGTCAGGAGCCGGAGGGGGTCCGGTTTGGGGACCACAGGATTTCATCTCTGTTGTTCGCAGATGATGTTGTCTTGTTGGCTCCATCGAACCAGGACCTGCAACGTGCACTGGGGCGGTTTGCAGCCGAGTGTGAAGCGGTTGGGATGAGGATCAGCTCTTCTAAGTCCGAGGCCATGGTTCTCGACCGGAAAAAGGTGGCTTGCCCTCTCCAGGTGGGTGGGAGTCTTTGCCTCAAGTGGAGGAGTTCAAGTATCTCGGGGTCTTGTTCACGAGTGAGGGGAGGACGGAACGTGAGATTGACAGGCGGTGATGCGGTCGCTGTATCGGACCGTTGTGGTGAAGAGGGAGCTGAGCCGAAAGGCGAAGCTCTCGATTTACCGGTCAGTCTTCATTCCTACTCTCACCTATGGTCATGAGCTCTGGGTAATGACCGAAAGGACGAGATCGCGGATACAAGCGCTCGAAATTAGTTTCCTTCGCAGGGTGGCTGGCGCTCCCTTAGAGATAGGGTGAGGAGCTCAGTCACACGGGAGGAGCTCGGAGTAGAGTCGCTGCTCCTCCACGTCAAGAGGAGCCAGTTGAGGTGGCTCGGGCATCTGTTTCAGATGCCTCCTGGACGCCTCCCTCGGGAGGTGTTCCGGGCATGTCCCACTGGGAGGAGGCCCCGGGGAAGACCCAGGACACTCTGTTCCACCTTGCAATGTCATTGATAATACAGGAAGTTTTTTAAACTTCATACACCATCACTAGAATCATTTGGATAATTTCAACCCTGGAACTGCCAGTCTCTATAAACATAAGGTAAAGGGTAGCTGTTAACTTGAAAACTACCACATTATGACATCACAAGGTGGAACAGAGCATTTTGAGCTTTGGAGATGTAGACAGTTTAACATTAAAAGGTTACTCAAATATGTGTGAATGAAACAAAACACAACTCCAGGTATGTTTGTGACAACGAAACAACATTATAACATGACTTAAAGCTCGCAAGTGTAAATTTTGTGGAATATAGAACCAACCAGATGTTTGTGATCACAAACACATGGCTGTAATCAGGGTAGTCACTCGTAATGTCACCAAATACTGGAATTTGCAGTGGCCACTGTAGCTAGGACAAAAATCTAATTTATATAGTTATATAGTTTTTGACCTAGTTGACTTATTATTGTAATTTAGTTTGTCTGTTTCTGTTTCACTGTCTTCTTTTGTGTATTTACCATTACCCTTATTCCTACTATTGACAACTCATTTCTAAATTGAAAATAACATTTAAAGAATCAATCACAAAAAGTGGTATTACGACATTGCCTGGAATGTTCCACAGTATGACATTAAACGTAAAATCATTTATTCAAAATACCTTGAAAAACATGTATTCTGTGAGCGGCGTAGCTTCTGCAGATATGACCTGTAACTTGCGCTGATGTTGTAACCTGTGCACCTTTAATTGGAGATGGTTTAAATGATGTGGTTAATAATTTAAACTACCCCTTCAAGATATCGAGTTGTCAGTTGAGATAAGTGAACCATAGCCATAGGCGAGTCAGGTGTTTTACCTTAAGTGGAAAACTGGGCCATTGTTTGATCCATTCAGTACAAAGAGTACAGAGATTTCCCTGCTTTGATTCTGCAGTGTCTTTCATTAATAGTAACAAGGAAGCACAGTCTACAAGTACTGTTTGATAAGGCTCCAATGTATCCCCCATATCACACACAAACTTTGGTCTATTTTCAGACAAGAGAAACAAATATTACATACAAGAATCATGTGAAATCAAAAATACAATCAACATGACTCTTCACTGTGGCGCCAAAGGTTTACTAGAAGTCCATATATACCCAGAACAAGGACAATGGGAAAAAGTTTGTTTCACTATGCGGGGTTAAACTGTGGAATAATTTAAAAAGCGATTTAAAGGATTGTCTAAAATTCACAATTTCAAACTACTATTCAAACGTGAGGTATTCAACAGCTACAGGTTGGAACAAGGGTCATAATTACACTAGAGGTGAGCAGTATTGAAATTGTACTTAAAATGCCAAAAAACAAAAGGGTACAAATGGGTTCATAGGGATTGATGATCGGCACAATCAGGTGTAATGAGTGAGCACAGTGAGTGAGTGTTTTTCATCATTATTATTCGTATTACTATTAGAGGGGTGGGAGCTTATAAGGTCATACTTCATCCCACTCTCTTTCGAACATAGCAATGGAAGCGTTCACACTTAGAAATATTGCATTTAATGTGGCCATACCAGCTTGTCAAAGCCTGATCCCGTCAGATCTCAGAAGCTAAGCAAGGCCGGGCCTGGTTAGTACTTGGATGGGAGACCGCTGGGAAAATCAGGTGCCACAGGGGGGTGCCAGTCATAAAAACTGTTCTTGTGTCATTAGGCAAGGCACTTCACACTCATTGCCTAGTATGAAAATGGTGTGTGTGTGAGTGATGGTGGTGATCGGAGGGGCTGATGGCGCAGATTGGCAGTCTCACTTCTGTCAGTCTTTAGTAAAGTGTCTTTGAGTGTCCAAAAAGCGTTATATCAAACTAATGCATTATTATTTTTGTCTCAGATGGCTATTTAGTGTATATATAATGTATATATTTAGTCTGTATTTTATATATGTATGTATATATATTGTTTTGTTTTATGTGTGTTTTATTTTCTACTTTTCACCTTCATTGCCAAGATGCATTATATTTATTTTAAAGACACATGTTCGAAATAAAACAAACGAATATACACTGATAAATAATCATAAAAAAGAGACAAAAACATACCTGGAGTAGTGTTTTGTTTCATTCACTCATGTTCAACACACAAATCCTGCACATTTAGGCTGAATTCTTCTCGCAAACAGAAAACACCTTGTGATGTCATGCGGTAATACAAGAAGTGTTCCATTGTGTTTTTAAACTTCATATGCCTTCACTAGAATAATTTGGATAATTTCAGTCCTGGAAATGCCAATCTCTACTGAACTAATAGTAAAAGGTAGCTGTTGGAAACCACCACTCGATGACGTCATAAGGTAGAACAGAGCATCTTGAGCTTTGGAGATGTATACAGACTAATAATAAAGGATTGCTCGAACATGTGTGAATGAAACAAAACACAACTCCAGGTATGTTTTTGAGGAGGCAACAGCATTATAACATGCCTTAACGCTCACAAAACTGGTGTAATATAGGACCTTTAGGAAGGATGCATTAACTACATCTGCATACATCTATCTGATTTAAACCTGTCACCTGATGACCTGATACATATAACATTGATGTACATGGACTTCACATTTATAGATTTCATTTTGTGTACAGTATCCATATTTGATTGAGAATATTGATACCAAAACCAAACCAGTGTCCTGAAAATGTCCCCGTACATCACAGTGATTCAAGACTTTACCATAAGCACGCATGAGGACACATCTGTCACTACAGGAGCCACTGTTTGTTTTCCCTCTCTACTTCAATCATCTGAGAACGTTTGACTCACAAAGTGTCTGCTGGGGTCTGCTCCTCTGTCCCCCCTCTGTCCCCTCTGTCCCCCCTCCGCCCCCTTCGGCCCATCAAAGGGGGCCAGGACTGTAAGTACACACAGCTCAGAGACAGGCTCAAAGACAGTCTCTGCAGGGGAAAGATAAAGCACCAGCATTATTCTTCTCTGTGGGAGCCGTGCACTGAAGGAGGGGCTGGTCGAGTAAAGAGGAGGACAGGACAGGGGTCAAATGTACAGAAAGTTTACTAAAGTTTAACTAATGCTCTGATGTATTTACAGCAGATAAGTCAGCAGTGAAGGCAAAACTCAACTGCAACGCAACACTGCCAACTCAACTTTGGCATCCAGTAAAGATTGGATTGAGTTCTGGGAGATATCATCCAAAAAAGTATACATTTCTATTAGAAAAAATAAACATGCCATTCAATATTAATTCCATGAACAGACAGTTAATCAGTGCAAAAAAAATTCTACTTTCTTCCTCCAAAATCTGAACTCCAAACCACAAGCCAAAAAAAGAGCTTGGCTGTAGGCCCTATGATTAAAAACATCCAAGCATATAATTGACAATTTAATGTTTTGATTGGATCTTGATTTGAGTAAAATTGGACACACGCCACAGCTCTGTAGATGTTGTGGTAGCTGTCCTATTCAAGGCCACCAACGAGAGCATGGCGTTTGGATCTATATTTCTCTCTACTATTCATCGACTGTATAAAGAAGTGGACTAAGGGAGTGTGATGTCACCCAATAGTGCTCAGGTCCAGTCAAATGAAGCTCATATGGCCAGCGGTTACAGGAGCAAATTTGGAGCCAGGTCTGTTTTAGGAATAGGAGTTTGTTTATAGACAAGATAGCGAAATAAAAACATCAGAGTGAGTTAATACGAACATTGTAAGACCAAAATGACGAGGCTCACTGCAACAGCTACAGAGAGAGGGGCGACAATTTTTCAATTTAAAGTCAGTTCTTCCTGTAATATGGCAGTGTACGGCAGTAAGTCAGACCTGTTCCTGGTGCATGTTGGACTCTGCCAGGGCTGCCCTTTATCACTGGTTCTGTTCATTGTATTTTTTCCATCGTATTTGGACAGAATTTCTAGGCACAGTCAGGGACCGGAGGGGGTCCGGTTTGGGGACCACAGGATCTCATCTCTGCTGTTCGCAGATGATGTTGTCCTGTTGGCTTCGTCAAGCCAGGACCTGCAGTGTGCACTAGGGCGGTTTGCAGCCGAGTGTGAAGTGGGTGGGATGGGGATCAGCTCTTCGAAGTCTGAGGCCATGGTTCTCAAGTGAAGGAGTTCAAGTATCTCAGGGTCTTATTCATGAGGGAGGGGAGGATGGAGCATGAGATTGACAGACAGATTGGTGCAGTGTCAGCAGTGACGCGGTCGCTGTATCGAACTGTTGTGGTGAAGAGGGAGCTGAGCTGAAAGACGAAGCTCTCGATTTACTGGTCAATCTTTGTTCTTACTCTCACCTATGGTCATGAGCTCTGGATAATGACCGAAAGAACAAGATCACGAATACAAGCGATTGAAAAGAGTTTCCTCTGCAGGGTGGCTGGGTGCACCCTTAGAGACAGGGTGAGGAGCTCAGTCACATGGCAGGAGCTCAGAGTAGAGCTGCTGCTCCTCCACGTCAAGAGGAGCCAGTTGAGGTGGCTTGGGCATCTGTTCTGATGCCTCCTGGGTGCTTCCCTCAAGAAGTGTCAAGGCATGTCCCATCGGAAGGAGGCCCCAGAGAAGACCCAGGACATGCTTGAGGGACTATGTCGCCTTGGGGTCCCCCCGGAGGAGCTGGAGGAAGTGTCCAGGGTGAAGGAAGTCTGAGATTCCCTGCTTGACTGCTGCCCCTGCGACCTGGATAAGCAGAAGAAAATGGATGGAAAGTCATTTCTAAGCAAAGTTGAAGGAGCTGGAAGCGCCCCAATGCTCACTTGTTATTTGGAACTCGTTTAGTGGGTTAGCCATGTCCATTTACATATAAAGTCTATCTATGGTATCGAGTCTGGTACTTGTGCATTACCTGAATAATCTTAGATAATGTAAAATGAAACTGGTGAACTCTTTGACCACAACTATTACATAAAGGTGATTAAAGGCTCAAAACGACAATACCATTTTACTATATTAGGCCACATTCCTCTGAAAAGAGTCTTCACTACATTACAGTGTCTTTTTCAATAGCTGTAGACAGATTTAAAGGACTTCCCTGCTCCAGACCAGTTTATTAGCGCTGTAGGAGCCAGCGTAGGACAAGAATTAAGCTGCAGATTTGCTTTAGGATGTTGTTTTTTGAATCATGGAGCAAAGAAACACAGACACTTCAAACTCCACTGGACACTGTGCGCTCAGGGTCAATGCACCTGACTACACAGGGGCTTTTTCTTAGACATATAAGCATCACAGACTGGCCAGTTATAAAAATAAACATGGAGACATTTCAGGGATGCCTATGCGCTGGGCCAATAAGAATTACTGTTCATCTGTTTGTATGAAGATGCTGTAATCTCTTGTGTCGTTGATTTAAAGATGCACTGTGTAACTTTTCATGTTTTCATTTCATGTATTTTGTCTGGAATGTTCCACAGTATTGCATTAAACTCATCCAATTCCATGTAGATAAGAAGGCCTGATCACAGCATAAAGGCATGTTTTTTCCTGTATTTTTGACCCATCCGTGGGTTTCCAAATGGTGGAAAATTAGGACTGTTGCCATAGTGATTAACAATTTTAAACTAAATATTACATTATATTTTTGAATGGGGCAAAAAGTCCTCTAAATGTCAAATAAAACTGGGAGTTGAAACCCATGCACTGAACCCAATACATTCCAGACAAAGCAAGTACATCTCCATGGAGACAAGCGTCATATCTTTCCCTAGAAATGTTACACAGTCTACCTTTAACCACAACCAATTCCTTCAATATTTGGTAACAGTTTTAGCAGAAGTTAAGATGTTTTTTTTTCCCAGGATATTAAAACATTGCCCGTGTAGTTCCCTTCTTTCTGTGTCAAACTCTTGAATAATAATAAGTACATTGGTGACGTGTGGTGCAGACTGCAGATTTTTCAGAGCTGCTGTGGATTCTCCATGTTATGTAAAAGGCTTAGTCAACTGACACAGATTGGGGTAAGTTGATCTGGCGTAAAACTATCGGGCTTCTCCAGTGTCCCAACAAGACTCCTGATTTTAATCAACTGTCCATCAGTCACTCAGCCGGGACTTTTCCAGGATTATCCACTGCTGTTTGGTAATATATGTATAATAGAGTTTGAATAGGACAGAGTAAAAGCTGATGTAAGCAACAAAGGAAAGTAGTTTATCTTGGAACTGAGAGGGAAATAATGAAAAAAGAAAGCTGACTATGCCTTCGATTGACAATGTTAAGTGATTCATAAACAAATGATAAAGCTAAAAGACTAAACTACAGGTTGTCTATCGAACCAAGCATAATTTTACATGTGGTTAGAATTTAATTTTTTTTTTAAAACAAATTTCAGTATGCAAAGGAAATCCAAATCTTGCGAGCTTTTAGCCATGTTGGAATGCTGTTACATCTTTAAAAATATACCTACATTTGTGTTGTTTCATTCACAAATATTTTAGAAACCTTTATTATTAACTGGTCTACATCTCCAAAGGTCAAAATGCTCTGTTCTACCTTGTGATATCATGAAGTGGTAGTTTTAAAGTTAACAGCTACCTTTTACCTTTAGTTCAATAGAAAAATTACCAATTCCTGATCTGAAATTATCCAAATGATTCCTAGTGAAGGTGTATGGAGTTTAAAAACACAGTGGAGCACTTCCTGTAATACCACATGACATCACAAGGTGGAACAAAGTGTTTTCTGTTTGAGACTTTGTGAGTTAAACATGTGTGAATGAAACAACTCTGGGTATGTTTATGAGGAGGAAATAACATAATAACATCGATGAGAAAATACCATAATATGGGCCCTTTTACTTCTCAAATAGTGATTATAGAGATGATGTGGTTAACTGAATAATCTTGAGATCTCCATCTGTAATTAGTTTCAAGGTTTTGAGATATCTCATATCAGAAATACTATTTGCAGGGAGGAGATAGCAGCAGACAGAACGTGTGCACCATTTGGCCTATAGGAAACAGGAAATGAAAACGGACAGGGCAGAATAAATACTGCATTATGAAACAGGCTGTGTAAAATGTAGGTCACAAATGATGGAAGATAAAATTCAACCCGTTAAAAAACAGCTTAAACCAAAGAGAATTGAAAAAGTGTGCAAATGAAACAATATTGATGTCCGTCAGTTTAATCGACAAATAAAGTAATGCACAAAAACATGACAAATCAATTAATACGACCTTCATACAGAATATGTTATATACAGAATAGAAATACACGAATTTCACAGTAAAAATATGTCTTGGCCCCTCCACTTAAATGTAATCAAGTTTATCATTTCACTCTAGCTCAGTGTATCTGGCAAACATGGCTTTTCGGACAGCATCCTTGTACGTGTCTGAGGGGGACAGTTCATACGCAGATCCCTTCACACCCAAACCAGTGCCTTTAGTCCTCAATGAAGCCTACGGAGGAAAACAAAGAATTATTATAAAACTGAGACAGATTAGGCCAGGTTTAAAGGTCCTATATTACGGAAAATTGACTCTTGTGAGCTTTTAGCCGTGTTAAAACGTTGTTACCTCCCCAAAAACATATAGTGAAAGTGTATGGAGCACTTTGTGTAAATGACGTCCCAAGGTGGAACAGAGTGTTTTCTGTTTGAGAGAAGAACACAGAACATCGTTTCTGATGAGGAAACAACATCATAACATAGATCAGAAATAAGGGTCCTTTAATACGAATATATGTCCAGTTGTTTTGTATGAATCTTTCTTTCTATCTTTGCATTTAATTGTGCCTTAACAAGTGCAATAAAGTTCGCAGTCATCTTCACTTCACTTGGCATTGTATAGTAAAAGCTGTTACAATTTGGTGCGATTTGAGTTTGCTGTATTGTAGCCTAAATAAATGATCAAATAGAAGTTAAAAATTAAGATAGTACATCTTCACTGATGCACTTACAGCGATGGGAGTGGTGATTCCCTGTTGATGTCGTCCCAGGCCTTTGCCCTCCTGCCAGCCCATCGCCTGCAGCATTTTGTTCCCAATGTTGTCACTGGTCAGTCCGTCTTTAGTGGGCTGTTCATAGTTCCTGTGGCCAAAAGGTAGGTATGTTATTCAAAATAATTATATACATTTTAAATGACAATTTACAGCTAATGAGAACAGTCAAAATATAAAAGTAGACTGCAAATATCTGCAGAGATTTTTTAAATGAATTTGAAGTTGAAGTAAATTTCTCATGTCATAAAGCAAATTTAGGCTTGACAGTAATAATCCTCTGGGGAAGGTAGAAAATATTTTGTAATTCAGTGAGCACTCTATTGCCCAATAATGTATCCTTGAGTTTCAGAATGATGAAATATTAGGAATGTTGTCATAGCAAAAATATTTTGGCTATCAGAATAATTATTAGAGCGACTTATCGTTCAATACATGATACTATATTTAAAAAGAGTTTGAAAGGATTATCTTGCATTACTGTTATTGTACCATGTAGTTTCAATATTATTCTTTATCCCAGTATGTCTCTGTAGGATTATATTGTGTTTAAACATTTTTATCATGACAGGTTTAGTTCATATTTTTATATAACTCAGACACTTACATATGGATCACAATGAATTATGAACAAATGAATGAAATGAAATGAATGATCTGGAAAATATATGTGTTTTCAACTCACACTGTAGGGGCCGGTTGGTGCTTCTTAAATTTCTTCTTTGGAGCCGGAGGTTCAGGGACTCCGTATTTCTCTCTCCTCTCAGCAGCTCGGTCTCTGTATTTGAGCTGCACACACATTTGTTCACTTTGTAAAATGAAGACATTCACAAATCAGATTAGAAAAAGCATTAGGTGGAATGCTTTTACAAAACCTATTCAGCAGCTTGGCCGACATTTCAAGACAAAAGATTACAAGCCAAAAATGTGGATTCCTTTCTTATATGTATATTTGCTGAAGATATTAAAAATTATTATCTCTGTGAGTATTGTATTAGATTAGCAGCAGGAATGGGTCATATGACAAAAACATTAACACAGATATATTTGCAATTTGTGGCAATTTCATTCTTTTTTGTCCTTTTGAAAACAAATAAAAATGGCTTTTCATTATGAGTATTCATTATGTTCAGGAAATTATAGATTTTTTATTATTGCCATTTAACAAAAAAAAGTCACATTTATTCCTCTAAAGTCTGAACTCTTTTCTTAACTGAATTGGCTGTAGACCTCTTGATTAAAAAGACTCTGAAGCTGATCATAGACAATTAGAAAATGAAATGGCAGCCACTCAATGCACTAAATCTTTTGGCAAATTCAAATTGTTATCTCTAAAAATATAAAAAGGTTGAATATATGTTATGTATTTGCATGTATGTGTATTTTAACTTGTACCTCTGCTTCCCTTCTCTCGAGCTCCTCCAGTTCAGCTTCTGACAGCCTGGTTCTCCTTTGAATTTCCAAATTTTGCTGAAAAAAAAAAAATAAAAAAATAATAATAATAATAATCCCTCATTATATTCACTAAGGTTTCAACGATTAATTAACCATTACTAGTCAACTACCTAGTTAACTTTCAATGTATAAAAGAAATAATCGTCTGTCTAGCTGACTAATAGAAAATGAATCTCTTACTAATTGACAACTAAAATAATTGTTAGTCAAGGCAAATTTATTTCTGTAGCATATTAAAAAAAAACAACTAAATAATAAATAATAAAACTGAACTCAAATAGACATAATAAACCAACAAGGAAAACAAAATTAAGATACATTTAGACTAAACATTTGACCAGAATGAACTGGAAGGTGCTGCATCTTAGTTAATGTTGCTCTAAATAAAAACCTAAAGCCCATCACTGTCTTGTTATTATTATTAGTATATTCATGTATTCTGCCCACAGTGTTAGCAGATGGCCGTGCTGCTCCTCCTGTGTTCTCACCTTGTGGAGGTCAGAGAGCTGCTGGTGCCTGAGTAACGCGTCCTTTGTGGGGAACTGTCTCCGGCACAAAAGACACACCATCTTTGTCCAGTCGGTGATCTTAGCCTCTTCATCAGCTGGGGATTCCTCTGGATCACTGTCCCCGCTGTACGACGGCACCAAAACAGCCTGACACAAGAAGAGAGGTTCAGAAAATATAGCATATAAAAAAAAGGCAAGAAAGAAGGTAGCTTTTTTCATATAAGATGTTTTGGAAAGATGTTATTGCTTGCCTGGACTCTTCCATGATATGGCATTTAACACTTGCTTTTATTCAATTACAGGTTTTTATTGAAATAGCCTAAAAAGCATGCTATGTAAATACATGGTCTCTCAACAGATCTAAACTGTGTGGCCTTGTTGCACCACATGTCTCAATGGTCATTAATGCCATACAACATCTCCGTAAGGCCAAATATGTGTCAGGTCTGTGTCATTTGTTTAATTTTTACAATAGGACTGACTTGTTTACTGATCTGCTGATATAACTTCTTGTTTATAAAGTTATGGATAAAAAAAAGATTAAACATTTCCATTCTCAATTAATGAATACTTAAAAAAAGAAATCGCAAAACATAACAAACCTTAGATGCAGGCTCCTGCTCTTGATTCCTCAATGGTTCAGTCACTGAAGATGGTATTTCAATTCCCATTTGCTGAAATTACCAACAAGAATAAGTTATTAAATGTGACATAATAAAAAAAAAAAAAAACAACTTTCCAATACCATACAGTTTTTTATTTACCTTTTTCTCAAACAGATAGAATCCCGCGTCTGCAGAGGCAGACTCCCTCCTCTCCTCCTCTCTGGAAGCTCCTGAACTATTCTTGTTGTTTTCCTTTTGTCTGTTTAAAGTTTTGGCCCAACGCTCCATGTCCTTTGCAATCTAACACAAAATTTATAACATGCATAAATAAATCGAGATACAGAAGATATACACATAAGCTACATTAAAAGGTGCATTATGCAAGTTTTTTAATGGACCTGCTTGTCTCAAGAAAATGTTGTTTGCTTGGAATATTCCACAGTATACTTCTCCATTCTTCACTGATTCCATTACAGTTGTTTTTACTGACAAAAAACCTGTCACCTGTTATATGTTTTGTACCATTTTGTGGAACATTCCAGGCAAAACAAAAATCATCTCCATTAGTGTCTCAATACTAAGCCTGACTATTTTGTAACTAAGAAAAAGACTATTTTTAGACAATAGATGGTATATTTCAACAAAAAATAATAGTACTTATTTTATATTACCACATGGCGTTAAGGTTGAATCATGTCCTATCTTTGTGATTTTTTTTTTTTTTTTTTCAGTCTCGACACTTGTTCAAATAAGAATCTCGTTTATATCTCAATTTTGATACTTTTAACCTGACTTAATTTTTAATCTACACGGAGAATAGAAGATTTCAGACCCTCTACCAGAAAAGTTACATTGCAGCTTTAACAATTCTTGAAGTTCATTACCTGTTGTGCGGACTTGCTTTTGGGCTTGTCCTTCTTCTCTTTTGGCTCTTTAGTTGAGGCTGAGTTTGAGGTGTTTGTTGTGGACGCCTCCTCTGTGTTTGTCTCTGATCCTGTAGCAGGGACATAGGTCTGCTTCTCACTGTCCCAATACAGATACTGCTGCGTCTCCGAGTTATAGTAATACTGATGAACCAGAAGAGACAAAAGGATGATTATTTTTAGTCAACTAGTCATTTAGATTTTCAAAACACATTTTTAATCAAATAATTGTCCAAACATGATAAATGAAGGTTTCAAAGTAGCAAATATTTACAAGTCTATTATTAACCAACAGTGTATTATTAATTAAACAGTTTTTGTATTTATTTATTAATTTTTTTACATTTTGATTTAATAATTCCACCATCTTTGTTATAAAATAGTCTTTTCATAAGTGTTTGAGTCCAGATAATGATTACATTGTTCAAAATAGTACTATGATTATTTTTTATAGTCAACTACAGTCAACAGTCCTATTAAATATTGATATGAAGTGAATTAATAATTGTGTTTGTAAATCTAAGAGGCCGGATGGTACCTGGCTGTTGGGGTCATAGTAGAGCCCACTCTGAGGGTCGTAGTAGTAACCTGAAGATTCATCATACTGGTAAGAGGACGTGTCCGGGACAACTGTGGCTACAAAAACAAACAAGTAAAAATAGTATAGCTGCTATTGAAATTAATGCGGAAAAATGTTAATTTTTTTCCCCAGCTGTCACATAAATATCTTATCACCTCACTGGTTATGCTTAAATGCGCAGCAAAAATCTGATCATTAACCGATTATTGAAATAAACTGTTACACATGAAGTAAGTAATCAGACTTCTTTCTTTTTTTTTTTTTTTAATTCACACCTGTGCAGGTTTTGACAAGGAAAATTATGCAAAAAACCCACTTTGCCTTCCAAATACTAAAGAAAAATCCACTGTTGATGAGACTACTACTAACACTACTTTACCATAAATCAGATCTGATTATAATCTATATAATACTGGCCTTATACATATTCTCATTGTTTACCCCAAATATAAAAAGGTGTGTAAAAGTGTATCCTTGGTCCCTCTTACTTGATGTGTTGGCCATAACTGTGGTTGCAGGATTAGACGACACCGGCAGTGATGCAGTGAGAGCAGCCTGAGCATCAGCTGGATTCACCAACTGCACATTTAAAAATAATTTTAAAAATACATTTGTGACCATAGACATTCCAATAACATTCTTTTGACAACTATCCATGGGTTTTAGAATAATATATTTTTAAGATTGTTGCTGTAATGGGAAAAAATCCTCAAAATGTAGCATGCAACAGGAAACTATAATGAATCTATAATGCAATAACGTATCAGTGTGATTAAGCATTTACTAAAAACATGTAATATGCATTTGCTGCAGTTTACCTGCATGTGTGCCTGAGCCATCACAACAGGCTGATATACCTGAGCTGCATGTGACAGGACCACACCTGGAGGCATTAGATTTGGAGCAGCTACAAACAGACAACACCAAACAGTCATTAAAGCTTTAACCAAAGAACAGAACAAGTACATCTTGAGGGTTTTCAGTACCTCCAAGTAAACCATCTCCAACAGGGGCCAAGCCTTCAGGCAGCTGGTAACTCTGCACCTGTGACAAAACAAATACAGCAGGGATCTTCAACGTTTTTCAGGCCAGGGACCCACAAACAGAGGGAAAGCTGCAGCAGGGACTCCCTACTATATATATGGCATACAATTATGTTTTAAGATTCAACTAGGCCTAGTGTCTCTTGCATCGTCGGTGCACAGCATAATACGTTTTTGCCCATGGAATGTAATTTTCTCTAAAAGAAAAAAAAACAAAACCCAAACATCAATCGTTTTGAAGATTTCAGAACTAGCTGTGCATTGAGGAAGGCACATACAAAACAAAAATTCCTCCTGAATTTCCTTTTCATCTCCACAGCGCACAAACGCCAGGAGGTGGCCATCCTCAGCCACATCTGTTGACTCGTCTAATTGTAATGCAAATACATCTGCCAACCTCAGCTTCTCTATCAGTTGCACCCTCACATCAGATACCATCTCGTCTATAAGGTGAGCTATGGTTATGTCCGACAATGGAAAGGTTTTCAATTATTAATGTCTATATCATTCCCATACATTGTTTTACAGATATCAGTTGTTAAAGGCAATATTAAATCTTCTCCACGGCCGTTTCTTCTGGGCAATCCGAAGAGCAATTTTATAAGAGCATTTCAAAGCTACCTCACTAACTTTGGCTGATTTTCTTATCCAATATCTGTTGACCTTGGGGGGATTTGAGGCTAGCTTGGAAGTATTCAACAGGTTTGTCTTTTAAGTGGCTCTGTTGACTTCATAGATGCACTTAAAAGAACAGCAGCACAAATGACACACATTGCAAATTCAATGCCATCTCTCTCCTTGAAGGTAAATCCAAACTTCAGATCATTATCTGCATATTTTCAGCTCTACATCAGCAGCAGGTTCCTCCTCGCCACTTGCATTTTCACTGGTGGTTTCTAAGGTGCATGGTTTCTCTGTTGTGCTTGTGGGTTTTTTTTTGCATCTATGACAAATGTGTGTACAGGAGGCCTTGGGACAGTCTTTGTGAGTGAACCGGTGCCTAACTTAAGACAGCTACCGTGTGCTGCTGAATACATCCATTGCCGACTGACAGGTGACATATCCTGCTTACTTTTCTCCGTTCGCCACAATGTTGGATTCATGTTAATATGTATTTAAAAACATTTCAATCGACCCCCCTGTTGAAAACCTATGAAATACCGTTTGTACACTGAACATTTTACTATTTGCAGTTCCTTCTGTTTTGCCGTGTTACCTGTTGTGCATAGACCTCAGGAGCTGTCACAAAGGATGAATTAGCAGCTGCTGCGGCGGCTTGCTTCAACTACAAGAAAAATGAATTACACTTAGAAAGTTTTAAATGGTGGGTGTTGTAGTATTAACATTTGCCCAAACTGACTATGGGGAAAAGTAGACACAAAATATATAGAGACAATATTTTATACTAGTATGACCACATAAAACTACATAATACAATGACAACACAAACAGAAAAAAGTATATAGACTAAACAGTGGACTATGACATGTTCTGCCGATTGATTCGTTGACTAAAAAGGTGAGTGTGGTAAAAGCTCTCAAATCTATAACACATTTCTATGAATCTGTCTCAAAATGTACTCACAAGACTACACCTGCATGAGAGTTCACATAAAAACAATAGACGTGTATAAGGTGACTGAACTTGAGTTAAGAATTGAATCATTGGTTTAAACTGCCTTTGTACATATAATTATCAAAAATATCAAATCTTTAGCTATCTTACTCAGTAACCTTTCTGCTTTTGTCCCATATAAATCCTTATAATCTAAATAAAATTAATAGTGAACAAATTTTGATTGACTAAGATCCATCCCCGATTAATCAGTAAAAGGAAGGTATTTTACATCCTAAAGCTAAACACAAATTAACACCAGCACAGTGCATAAGACTCCGGACCTGGCTGGAGGACCACTGAGCAGCTGCGATGGCCGTACTGGCGACAGAGAGAGCATTGGCCCGAATCCCATCGGCCAGAGTGGAGTCCCTGGAAAACACAGATGTCCAGTAAATATGGCTCTACTGTAACTGACAGACACAACTCTATGTAATTCTGGCACAGGACAAGACTATAATTCAGCATAATGGTGCATTATATAAGGGGTGATATATGAGCTCATTGCCTGCAGAAAAGTAAATAAATTTAAAACTTTTTTATACTGTGGAACATTCAAGTCAAAACAATCACACCTCCGTTAGAAATTAGAAGACATGCCTTATAGCAAAGACAAGTTAAGCACTCAAGAGCTTATTACCAGCATATAACAGTGTAATGGGGTAAAAGGTTCAATAAATGTGTTTAAAATACGGGTCCTTTAAGGTATGTTCAATATAGGATGACTCACTTTCTGGCACTTTTGGCATAATCCACACCAATAGTTTTTCCATCGAGCTTCAATGGAGGCTGAAGACCCTGGAGCATGGTGAGCAGCTGTGACGCCTCCTGTTATAAAATAAAAGACACCAAATCACCACATACAACATCACAATGACATTTGACAATAATAAAATATGAAAATTAAATGTATAGTACCAGTGGCGAGGAGAGCTGCACAAAAGCAAAGCCTCTGTTCTGTCCAGTTTGTTTGTCTTTGATGAGGCGGATGTGTCCAGCATTCAGGTTCACAAATGGAGACAGTAAGGACAAAATGCCATCAACAGAAGAGTCTGGCGCTATGTTCCTCAAGATGATCGCTGTGAGAAAAACAGTGAGTGCAAGTCAATAGGTTGCGTTCACATGATACCACAGTGCTCTAAAATCCCTATAGTTCATGAGGCTGGAGGGCAGATCAGAATTCTGGATATGGTGGAATTCGTTGAAGTTTTGTTGATCTATCAGACTGCAGATTTGTCAACCTGGTTTATGGTTGATAGCTTTGTAGTTACTGGGCCTATCCACACAGTTGTGATTGTTGTCAGCTGAAAGAACTACAAACCCTAAGATTAACATGGCAGGTTTGTAGAGCCAATTCCACACCAATAATCATATGGTTCAACATTTTCAGTTTGATATTTCTCAGTAAATCTTCATAAATTTATATAGGCCCCTGCTGTCCATCTAGAATTATGAAGAAGAGGTATACAGCTCTTTGGAGAATGAAAATCTTGAAATAAATTGGAAAACAGAGTAGAAGCTTAAAACTATAAATAGTACCACTCACTGTCTCCATTGTTCCATTGACTCAAGTCTCCGGCCTGAGCAGCTCCACATCTAAAGCACTTTTGTCTTTTCCGGAAATTATAAAGACCACACTGAAAAAGGACAACAAAATTACACTGTTACTATATTAAAATAAAGCATTTAATTATAATATTTTATTCTAATTATATTTTAAATTATTAAAAGGTACTTTATGCAACTTTTCTGGTACAGGGTTTGCCACCTTGCCGTCTCCACGATTGCTGTGTCTAGAAATAGTTAAATGTAGTTCCATGTTTAACTATCTCCATGGAGACAAGTGGCAGACTCTACCCCAGAAAAGTTACATAGACCTCCTAAGAGACGATAGGATATGCACTTACTGAATTACAAAGCCAGTTCTCGGATTTCTGTCGTCTGTTGCTATAGTGCACAGCAATGCTTTTCCCTTGGATCACCAACTTGTTCTGTAAAAATCCAAAACTGGAGTTATTTCCGGCCTGCTGAATACAGTGCCCCACCGTATGAGTGAGCACAACCGGAACAGGAAAGAGTGGCTAGACTCTCTTTGGGGTCAGAGGGGGACAGAAGTGGAGAGAGGGCTTCAGAGAGGGTAGCGTGTGTATACCGAAGATAATCAAATAATCAAAATAAATCAGTGTTTGGGACCGGAGTGCTACCAGCTCATCGGGTGTTACATGAAGAAGTGCATATCCCAGTAACTGAGCTGGAGCAAGTGTGCAGAGGGGCTATGAGGCCTTTTCAATGTAAGGAAAGGTGCCTACTGTAGTAAGCTGTAGTTTGGCACAAAAGACTAACCATGTCATATTATCAAGCAAATAGTCCTAGGACTGTAGACGACTAGAAAAATTCTTGGTCAATTAAAACATACCCTGTGAATTGATTTATTGACTAAAGCGGACATGGTGTGAAGGTGGCAAAAAATTAGGATTATCTTGCACAAAAACGACTGTATACAGAGCTGTACTAGTAAACAGCATCTTCATAAGTGAAAGGCCGTTTAAACTGTCTGGGTCACTTTCAAAACTCCTCACTCCTTTCTGCTATAAATCCTTATATGTGTCTAGATACAATAATTAGTCGACTACAGCCCTAGCAAATTGTAGCATGATTTTGCACTGTAGCTCTAAATGGATTGATAAAATTTCGTGCAACAATGTCTTATGAAAAGTCAGTATACTGGGTCTGTAATCGCCAAGAATAAAGTCTAAACTTGGTGATTGTTGAGGCAACCTGATTGGTCTCCATCCATCGTGTTGAATCTTGCAAGTGATAAAACTCCACGAAGGCGAAACCTCGGCTTATACCTAGAGACAGCATTCAGATATAGATGGGAGGTGTGTTAGTGAGAATGCCTTGGTGCAACATGTAAACTCACAATCGGCTTGTACAGTGGCAGGGATGTATCTTAAAGATAAAAAATGGGGAAGTGATCTCTTCTGTGTCAAGCAATGGGATCAAGATTACCTCTCCATACCAACAAACCCAATATGAGGTCCACTGATGGCTGATGAAAAGGGCTTTATTGTTATTGTAGAGATAGAGACAGAGTGTAGAGGGACAATAGCCCTGTAAACCTGTTAATAAGTACCTGTGCGTTTCTTCATCAGACGGATATCTACAGGCTGTGGTCCAGGCAGTTGTTCCAGAGCTGTGCGAATCTGCAAAATAACATAATTTAGTTAGCTTAGTCGCGCTATTTAAATAAAAAAATAATAATAAAAGTTAGTATGTATATATTGATAAATATGACTCTTGATAGTATTTAGACATATGAGTTGAAACTAAATAAAAACTATAAAATAAGGCTGTTGAACCACTTTATGGAGATTACATTTTTGACTCCGTGATTGGTTCTTAATCTCAGTGTTAATACATTCTTTAAAGAATATAATAAATGTACAACTTTTAACACAACTGATAACTATCGTCTGACAGGTCAATTCTCAAGTGAGCTGATATTAAAACCCTCATAGACAGAGTAAGGCTTCCATTGCCGTCTAATGCTCTGCAATGTGCAGAGAGAGAGAGAGAGAGAGAGAGAGGATGTGCTTACATCATCTTCAGTCACATGAAGAGACAGGCCACGAAGCATTATGGTCTTGCTTTCTTCATCAGACTCCATCCTCCCATCTTGATCTGGATAGTCCATGTCATACTCATCATCTGAGTCGTTACTGTGGCGACGCTTTCGTCCCCTCTGTCAAAGAAAATAATCAAGAATGAATTCCCTTTAAATTCAGTTAAAAAGTGCACAGTAACTTTTCAAGTATAGCGTCTGCCACCTGCTTTAGCAATATAATCTCCACAGAGATTGAATAGATACATAGTGCACCTTTAAAGACAATCATATGAATCATTTCATTATACCTCTGGACTGTAGTCATCATATCGATCCCTGTGCCTCTCATCACTCCATCGATGATCATAATCTCGATCTTCATCTCGGCTTCTTCGGTCATGGTAGTCATCATCATCTCTGTGGCCATCTGAGCCATACCTCCCACTGCGTTCACCTCGACTCGGTCTAGAACACAGGCAATGAATAAGGGATCAAAATCACTTTATTTGATTCCCCTTTTTTCAGACTGCATTTAATTTTCTCTTCATATCTGTGGGTAAAGGATCAAGGAAATGTTTATTAAAACTCTGATACTTATAATGTGTAATATGTGTATTTTTATTGCAGTAACAGTTCAGCCATTTTCTCAAGGCAGAAAGTGCTCAATTAACTACAAATACACCAGTTAAGCACTATATAAATATAATTATACATCAGTAGCTCCTCTGAAGACATTTTATCTAACCTGATGAAAATGTAGTTTGAATAAACCACGTAGGAATATGGTATAGAATGGACCATAACGTTTCTTCAGATTTTTACCTTTTATCACCTCCCATGATGTAGCTTGTATTAACAATCTGCAGATGATATACAAGAAAACAGTGATTAGAGGTGATTAAACGTGTAAAAAACCAGGGCGTGTCGAATATAAGGCGACTAACCTACTACAGTCTATGGTTAAAACAAATCCGCAACAAATATAGGAACAATCTGCCATTGTCATTAAGTTATACATTTATATACAACAAATGGGAGACTAATGGTTATATTGTTGACGTTTTACTTACAGTTACGCATGTATTATTTGCAAAAAACGCTGGATTTCTTTCGCTAATCGGACCTTTGGCGCTGCTTTCCCTCTCGGCCACCGGAAGAGCGTCTTCTACAGCAGAGTCAGCAAACTTGTAATATGACATCTAGCGGAGAGTTTTGTCATTGCACTATCGGGTTATTTGGACAATATAATGGACTTAAAAAGCATTATTCATGAGGGACAACGTTATTCAGGCTGCAGACGCACTGCAAAAGTAAAAATCTTGAATAGTTTGGAAAGAGTGCCATAAAGATATAAACACAATTGCACACTTCTCTCCCATCACCACTAGGGGGCACTACATTTCAATGGGAGAGATGCGATTGAAGAGCTGCAACATTCTGCTTCTCCATTGAGTTATTACGGAATAGATTACAAAGATACGGCAGTATATGGCATCTAATAGAAAAACAGAACAGACCTATCAACATTAAATGGTGGAAACATATTTCCTCGGTCTGTAAATTTCATCTTGCTATTGCATCACGGCTCACCATCTCCCGACACTGATCTACCAGGAAAAAGGTAGCATGATGCTAACACTAATGCTAGCATTTCTATTTAAATGTCATTTTGTAGATTTTTAATGAGCATATGGTGAACTATATTAGTGTGGCTATGATGTTTCCAATATTTGTTGAGATAATCAAAGCATGGATCTTTGTAATTATGTGAATGTGAAGGTTGCGGCTAACTAGCTCAATGACATTCCCATTCGTTTCTTCAGTAGAACCATAGGAATCACGTTTTGTAAAATGTTCTCATCATATTGTGTGTTTTTAGCCAATAAGCTCTATGGCTGAACCAGAGTTACTGCTTGACTCCAACATACGACTATGGGTGGTGCTGCCCATTGTCTTCATCACATTTTTAGTGGGAGTCATTCGGCATTATGTGTCTATTCTTCTTCAAAGTGACAAAAAGCTCACCCTAGAGCAAGTGTCTGACAGGTTTGTATCACAAGTTTGTGTAAAACAAACAAACAAACAAACAAAAAACATAGGAAGTCAATATTTCTATTTCTTTTCCAATTTCAGCCAGGTCCTAATTCGGAGTAGAATCCTACGGGAGAATGGAAAATATATCCCAAAACAGGTAGATATTTACAGTACACATAGGTGCTATGTCCATTTAACAGTCAGTAATAATAGTAGTGAATTAATCAGTAAATGACAAATGCAAAACATTTTAAATTGTTTTTCCAGTCATTTTTGATGAGGAAGTTTTATTTCAACAATCAAGAAGATGGATTTTTCAAGAAGACCAAAAGAAAAGTGGTTCCACCTTCCCCAATGACAGGTATACAGCTGATCTGAATGTGCCTGAACCTAATTATCATGTTACATTTTTGTTCAAATGAAGACTGCTTTTTACTTCACTTCAGATCCCAGTATGTTGACAGACATGATGAAAGGAAACGTGACCAATGTGCTTCCCATGATTCTCATTGGAGGGTGGATAAACTGGACCTTTTCTGGATTTGTAACAAGTAGGTGTCTTGGAGTATCCTTATATAGGCCTATTATATATTGCAACATTTATCTATTCTGGATTAGATTTAGACAAACTTTATTGATCCACAAGGGAAATTATTTTGAAAAAAATATGTAAAATTGAATTAACTGACGTTTTTATTTTTACAGCCAAGGTTCCCTTCCCTCTCACATTACGCTTTAAGCCTATGCTACAACAAGGAATAGAGCTGCTCTCCCTGGATGCCTCCTGGTATACTTATCAATAGTATATGTGCATCATCATTATTAATTAAATCAATATTGAAATGATTTATAATTGTGTTCTTGTTTAGGGTAAGCTCAGCATCATGGTACTTCCTTAATGTCTTTGGTCTAAGAAGCATGTACTCATTAATCCTTGGACAGGACAATGGTAAGTGACAGCTAAAATAAAATATGATGTTATAATATTATACACATAGTGATAACATTGATTGAGTGAGCTATTAGAGGTTAGAGTAACTGGGCATGATTCCAAGAGAAAGACTAATAAGGAGATTTATGGATATGATTAAATGTGATGCTGAGATGCTGGTGCTGGAGGCAGATAGTTGGCTGTTGAGATAATTGAAATTAACAGTTGATTAAAGCAGCAACTCTTAAACTTTATTGTTTTGACTGTTCACAGGTGCCGATCAGTCCAGGATTATGCAAGAGCAAATGAGTGGTGCAGCTATGGCAATGCCAGCAGATACAAATAAGGCATTTAAGGTATGAATTTGTTAAACTTTAAAATTTTAACTATTATATAATAGCAGTTTATGTAATTGGTGCCAACCACAATGTCTCGGTCCTTAAAACACTTTTGCCTCACAACAAGAAGATTCACCGTTCCATTAATGGTGTTAATGTTAAGTTAACATGTTGTTCATATACTTTAATATCACAGTCCTAATTTACCACAATTCATAAAGGTAAGATAAATATTTCTCATTGTTGCTTTTCTAGGCTGAATGGGAAGCATTAGAGCTGACGGACCACCAGTGGGCGCTGGAGAGCGTGGAGGACGACCTCATGAGTAGAGAGCTGGACTTTGATGGCATGTTCAGCAAAGAGCTACCCACCGGTATCTTCTAAACATTTGAAGCCTTCACATCTATTTGTCACAGGGATTTGCTTTAGTTAAGGACAGAAATGGGCCAGATTCCTCAATGTTATGCAACGTTTACATTCCTTTAAACAGTCCAAACATTTTCAAGAGATTCCATTTCTTTTTATATTTTTCGTAGATGGAAAAACGCACTAGCTTTATTATAGTGTTCCATAATGTTCTGCTTCATCAGGCCAGGCAGGATCTTGTGGGCTCTGTTTATGAGCATCCATATGAGTTTTGCTGGTACAACAAGCTGTGAAGTGATCTAGTGAATTTGTTTTCCCATGTTACAAGCATTTGCCACTCATTTTCACTCATTATTACACAGAAGACAACCATATTTAACAACACTGCATTTTGCTAATTTAAATGTACTTATTAACTCCAAGATTGAAGAAATGCTATGCTAGATTATGCATCGGGATCTGATGAAATACTAAAGTTTGAATTATGTAGAGGATTAATTTTTATAATGTATCTCTTTTGTTTTGTAATGTATAAAATGCCTGTTTGGAACGATCTGTGTTGATTTATGCATATTTCTCAGACACCTCTCATCTAGTATGGCAGGTATCGCTACACTTTCTGCATACACTCACCCAAGTGTTTAAAAAAGTTTTACATATTAAACACTTAAATTGGCTTGTCTTGTTTTGGGATGTGAGTGCTTTGCCTTGAATGTTCCACACTGTGACATTTAGGGTGGCATGGTGGCAAAGTTGTTTTGCCACCATGCCGCTCTCGCCCCACAGCAAGAAGGTCCTGGGTTTGATCCTGGGGTGGTGCAAGGCCTTTCTGTGTGGAGTTTGCATGTTCTCCCCTTGCCTGTGTAGGTTTCCTCTGGATGCTCTGGTTTCTCCTACCACTAAAAACATGTACAATAGAGGTCTCTGTGGGGCCAGGACTAACCTGAAAAATATATTTTTAATCACGGTGAAACAATCCTGGTTAAATTTAAAAAAAAAGAAAGAAATATAACTTTAGCATTAATCAGTAACACCTTTTATATGTTTAATGTCATGTGACAGATGACACCACTAGGCCAAGTCAGATTTGTGAAGAGGTTATCCCAGCCCACAGTAAGAATGCATGTTTTCAAGGTATTTTAAGCAATAAAACACCTGTAAGTTAATACATTAAGATATACTAGTAATGTATGGAACAAAAACTGGTAACTCTTAACACTCCAGGGAGACAAACAAGTTGAAGATGCCCTAAGACCAGAAACATTACAAAAACAGTACACCTTTAAATAATGTTATTGACCTGTAGAATATATTGTAATGTAAATGGAATGAAATGGAGTGTTTCCCATGGATTTGGTTTAAAATGGTGGCTCAAACTATGTATGAATATGATTTACCTC
Organism: Boleophthalmus pectinirostris; assembly: GCF_026225935.1. NCBI lineage: Eukaryota > Metazoa > Chordata > Actinopteri > Gobiiformes > Gobiidae > Boleophthalmus > Boleophthalmus pectinirostris. The sequence continues at coordinate 29,759,827 of NW_026571299.1, forward strand.
CTATATTTTATCCTTAAGTAGTCATTTTTGAAGAGTGTGTTTTATAGTGTTCCATAATTTTATGCTTCAACGAACTAGACGGGACCTCCTTTCCTATTATATTACACCTATTTACACTGTTATGGGGCGACATCAGCTCAACTGCTAGAGCACCTGTCCATAGGTTGGTGGTTCAATTCCATGCATACTGCTTGCATGCATGATGGTTTTTCTGGTACAACAAACTATGAAGTGGTTTAGTTATTTTGTTTTCCCACGTTATGAGATCTTTATCATTCTTAAACTAATAAACCTGATTCTGTGTCTGTTGTGGTGCGCGTGTCCGCCACCACATTCTCCCGGTGCGTCTATTTCCTGTGCGCGCTCCCGGCACCGGCACACTCGCTGCACGATGGCCGAGGGAGGCGGACCTGAGGCGGGCAGCGCTGCGGACTCGGACACGGAGCCGGTAACTGTCCAAGACCCATCGCCTTCTCCTGAAAACCAAAAACAGACTATCGGGTCACTTTTAAAAACCACCCTGCGGAAAGGCGACGAATGGTACGGATCTTACACACTATCATTAGCCCTGTGTTTCAATTAGCATTAGCCGGCGAGCTAAGTTGTATCAAACAGGAAATGCTAGCATGCTAACTATGATTTTGGATTGGCATCGGGTGGTGTTATGCTACTGGTAGTTGGCAAGCTAATGTATCACTGGATAGCAGGCTAGTAGCTACATTTCACTTTCATTTCTGCTTAAATGGTTACATAATCACAAATACTTGTGTACTCTCAACATAAAAGCTAAACGTTCCTCTTAACCACCTGCCTTCATTGAAGTTACATTGCTTTAACGTTATAAGGTTTACTTGCTAGGCCTTTATAATGACAAGTTAGCTGGCACAGGCTGATAAGGGTGATACTTGATTGATAGTGCGGGCCCAGTGAGATCTTGTTAGTCAAAACCGGTTTATTGTAAATCGGTACAATTATCAGGAAACATGAGGATAGACGGAATGACGGCACTTTCATTTTAACTGAAATTAACTACTGGTTGTCAAGTTAACGGATATGGCTTACATAGTTTTGCCAAGCGCAGCTCAAAGCTTTGTCATTGTGAAAGTAAGTGCAGTGTTTTTGGACTCTGTTGGCTCTGCCCTCTGTGTAAATTGTACGCAAACGTTAAGTATTAAATCTTATAAAACTTTTGATACAAGGCAGTTGATATTGAGAACCAAGTCAACAATAATAAACATTTTCATGCTGCAATAAATAATGCATACACTTTCATTTTTTCACTAAGTCATTACTAATTAAGTCTGCCCAGTTTTTCATAAATACACACGATTTAATGTGTAATTCTATAAAACCAAGCTCATTAACTAAATAAGATTTTGTCTGGGATCGGATTAAGTTGGGCCAGTTTGCTGTAACTATATATGGGATTTGTTTTGGAAACTACTGTTGGCTGTAGAGATTTCTCTCCCCTTCACATTTTATAGCATCACTGTAACTCTGGGAGACAAGACACTGTGACATCTTCTTACTAATAATTGTGGTTTAGGTATCTTATCGACAGCAGGTGGTTCAAACAATGGAAGAAATATGTGGGCTTTGACAGCTGGGACATGTACAATGTTGGAGAGCGTAGCCTCTACCCAGGACCTATTGATAACTCTGGGTTGTTCTCAGGTAAAAAATATTTTGAAAAAAGTTTTCTTAATTAAGAAAGTTGATCCAAACCTAAAACCTGTGTGCTGTGTTTCAGACCAAGAAACTCAGGCGCTGAAGGAGCACCTTATTGATGAGCTGGACTATGTTCTTGTTCCCACTGAGGCTTGGAACAAACTAGTCAGCTGGTATGGCTGCCTCGAGGACCAGAGACCCATTGTTAGAAAGGTAAAGGAAAATTTGAGATCTTGAGATATCAAAAACCAAAACACATCCAGCTTTCCATAACTGTCATATTTTGTCTGTGCACAGGTGGTTGAACATGGCATGTTTGTCAAACATTGTAAAGTGGAGGTTTATCTGCTGGAACTAAACTTATGTGAGAATGACAATATGGAAAATGTCGTCACACGGCATTTCAGTAAAGCTGATACTATAGGTATGGACTGTTTAATGGATTGTTTATTTGGAACTGTAAATGAAGGTTCCTGTTTTCTAAATGTCACATCCATGTTGTTTACAGACACTATAGAGAAGGAGATGAGGACGCTGTTTAATATCCCTTCAGAGAAGGAGACGCGGCTGTGGAACAAATACATGAGTAACACGTATGAGCAGCTGAACAAGCCAGACAGCACTGTACAGGACGCAGGGCTCTTCCAGGGACAGGTAGAGCAACACCACTCAACATCCACATACCTTTCTGCTTGATACGTTCTAGATTTTGTTGGGGCATTTCACAAACATTTGAACTGTCAAGTTTTCTTACTGTTTATTACAAATTACATAAATATTACTGCTGTATTACACGTGCATTTCTCCAGATTGTTTCTTGGTGATGAAATATATTAATATTCCTGGCAGCATATTGTAGTTACAAACATCATTAGACTTTTATTGTGGTTTAATCTCAATTAACTCAGTCATGTACTCTATTAATAAAATTGTGTTCTTACAGGTTCTTGTAATTGAACGCATGAATGAGGATGGCACATGGCCTCGACAAGCATCTCATCCCAAGTAAAGTTTATTTCTGTTATTATTTTTTGCAAAAATCTTTCTACCATTCTACCATGTCTATTTTTTTTTCATCACTAGATCAAGTACAACAGCATCCAGGAACTTCACTACCTCTCCAAAGCTCTCCTCCAGCTCCTCTGCCAGTGCCTCGTCCACAGTCACCAATGGGGACAGCAGCAGTAGCAGCAGTAGTACTGGATACACACTCAACAATAGCGCCTCCTCTGGCAACAGGCAGGACTTTTAAGGCTAAAGGATTTATGGGTTTGCATGGTGAAAGCAAAATCTCATAAGTGACCTGCTTTGTCCACAGATTGGGAGGCTACAGTTCGTACAGTTCCTCTTATAACTACAGAGACTCACAGTCCCAGCCCGGCCTGTGTGGACTCAGTAATCTCGGAAATACGTGCTTTATGAACTCAGCGCTGCAGGTAAATACACATCAAGACTTTAGTAGGGCAGCACAATATTACAGTACTGTGGTATAACTGTTAGTAAGTATTTTATCATGAACAGTGCCACTTTATGCAGAAGAAATTGTATTTAATTTTTAAAATGCCTTAATTTAATTTAACTAGCTTTATTCCTTTTTTATAGTAAACTAACCAGGAATTGTATATGGAATGTTGGATGAATTTTGACCAGATTAGGTTAAAACATGCTGAGTGCAGATCAGAGCATATTAGAGAATATAAAGTATTTTTCAGGAAATGCACAAAATGTAGAGTCATGTGCCATTTTTGGTTAATACCAGTCGTTTTTTTGTTATTATTTTCAAGAGTACTTCTACAATTAAAGCTATGGAAGGAAAAAACAAACCAGTAAAACCTCAAAATAAAAAAGAGCTGAAGTCAAAATACAACACTTTATTCAGAAATGCACTTTATTTCTGTATCTTGCTTCCTTAGAGTTTAAATAAATAATTTGTTAAAGTAAACAGTTATTTTCTTTTTTCCTTGCAGTGCCTGAGCAATGCGTCTCCTCTCACGGAGTACTTCCTGAATGATCAGTATGAGGCAGAGATTAACCGAGAGAACCCTCTTGGAATGAGGGGCGAGATCGCAGAGGCTTATGCCGATTTAGTCAAGCAGATGTGGCTTAGTCGGAGCAGTTATGTTGCCCCACGGACATTCAAAGTAAGTTTATTAATTGTAAGCAGCCAATTATTCATACTGTTGCATTCAAAACCATAACTATAGTGGGCATGTTTGACAGATGATAACGTGACACGGTTTTTATTTTACAAGTATTTTTGGTTAAAACTTGCTTGACAACTTCAAGTGGCTTCAACCACTTCCTAATTTTGCTCTGCTTTCAGGCAATTCTTGTGATGCATGCATGCATGTTTAAGCAGTCCTCTAGTGTAGTGCTTGGAACATTTCTTTTGTCACCTGTTCCCTGAATTAACTTACTGTTCTTTAAAAAATTCAGACTCTGAATCATATGCATGTTTACAGCAATTTTGAACACATTTTTGGAAAAAAATTTTCACAAATAAAAACACTGTAAAAAATCTGCTGATGGCTACAGTGAACTGTGAAGAGCTGAGGCTAGCAGCAGAAAATTACTTACAGGAAGTCTATGAACTATGGTCTATCATCTGTCATTTGTCAAGTTTCAAAATCAGTATGGTTTGCAATGAATAAAAGGCACCTCAAATGTAATAGTTTTTCACTAAATGCCAGACAACAAGAATAATAGTGTGATATATAAGACAATGTTTGACGATTTTCTCCAGACCCAGGTTGGCCGATTCGCCCCCCAGTTTTCAGGGTACCAGCAGCAGGACTCTCAGGAGCTGCTGGCGTTTCTTCTGGATGGGCTCCACGAAGATCTGAACAGAGTCAAGAAGAAGCCCTACCTGGCCCTGAGAGATGCGGAGGGACGCCCCGATGAGGTTTTACATTACATTATACAATACTTTACAGTATGTGAAATGGTTCCTCTTTGTATGCCACCATTGTCATGTGCACAAAAATAATAATAATAATAAAAAAAGAGTTCATTCATACTCATAAATGGAAAAAAAAAAAATTTTTCAAAAACTGTAGTAAGTTTGTTAAACACAAGATGGCAGCAAACTAGAGCAAAGTTGTGTGTCCATACAGAGAGTTTTTGTTTTGGCTGAGACATGGAAATATGAGCTTTGCATAGACTGAAAGTGTTTTATTCAAAACGGCCAAACCGGAAAGAGGAGCCCAAATTTTGAACCACATTTGGAACAAACTGAAAACAGCCAGTGAAGTGTGTAATTACTTGTTTTTATGTTAGATACGTTTACTATTAATGGAAAAATAAAGGACAACAAGGGATGGTGTTCAGTGCTTGATTTCTACATTTTGTTTAACAGATTGTTGCTAAGGAAGCCTGGACTAACCACCGGTTGCGGAATGACTCCATAATCGTAGATATTTTCCACGGTCTGTTCAAATCCACGCTGGTGTGTCCCGAGTGTTCCAAGGTGTCGGTGACCTTTGACCCCTTCTGCTACCTCACGCTGCCTCTGCCCATGAAGAAGGACCGCACCATGGAGATCTTCCTGGTGCGCTCTGACCCCCAGTCCAGACCCACACAGGTGAGAAGCATGCCATGAAGGGGGAGTTATATTTAATTTGTATAAATATCAAGAAGTTGTTTTGGGTAACAGTTTTACTTTTTTGTCATCAACTTTTTAATTGATTTTACAGTAATAAACATGTACATCCAAGGACAGCTTTACTTTTTGAAGTCATAATACTTGAACCTGGACATATTTTAATTCATGTTCCTACATGAGCAATTTAATCATTCAGTTTTGGTTCTCTTTTCAGTACCGTGTGATAGTCCCCAAACTGGGCACTGTGGCAGACCTGTGCAGCGCCTTGTCCAAACTCTGTGGCTTTCCTCCTGAAAATGTAAGTGCATTTTATTGTCAAATACAGTCATTATTTTGACCTTTGCTTTCTATCATTTCAGAATGACATAAAGTTTGGACCATTGGCATAACAATTAACAATTCAGAACAAAGTATTATATCTTTTGAGTTTTGAATGATCAACCGTTCTCAGCATGGCACCATATAAAAGGAAGCTGAAATTCATGGATAGTAAACTCTAAGTTGTGTCTTTGCAGATGATGGTGGCAGATGTTTATAATCATAGGTTCCATAAAATCTACAGACGAGATGATGGGCTCAACCAAATAATGGAGAAAGATGACATCTTTATGTGAGTAATGTTCAAAATTAAAATAACATACAATAACATACTCGCATGTTTAGAAAATACCATACCTTTCACATAAGGAGCATGAATAAATTGAACATCTATTACGATATATTCTCAGCTAAACAACTAACTCATCGAGAGTAGAACTTGCTCTAACAAAGCAGATAATTAATGTTTTGGAACGACATGATGAATTATAAAGCAGAAAATATAAGTTTAATTGTACAAAGCTGCAAAAGAAAATATAAAAATACATAAAAAAAAAGTAACCCTATTTTGTCCCCCTTCCCTCTTATTGTACAGTTTAGATCTGTAAAAACATGCTCTTAAAGTCACAGGACTCTTGTATTAGTTAATTTTCCATCTTGAATGATAATGCCCCTGGAATTATGCAGCCCTATTGTGTGAATTTCCAAAGCAAATAAGTAAAAAATGTTCAAAACTTGATCCATGTGTCAGTATATTTTGTTAATGTTGTTGTGTTATCCCCTATGCTCTCGCACAGATATGAGGTGCAGGAGGAGGACAGCGAGCGCATGAACCTACCGGTGTACTTCAGGGAGCGTCACTCTAAACAGTCCAGTGGCTCCTCCAGCACCATGCTGTTCGGACAACCTCTGCTCCTCACTGTGCCCAGACAGAACCTCAGCGCCGACCTGCTCTACCACAAGATCATGGAGAGGATCAGGTATGGCTGTCTACTGCCATTACTCAACTGTTGTGTTCAGTTTGAAATAGTCAAAAAGTATAGCCTTTACATACTTACATAATCTATTTTTGTGTTTGTAATTCAAATATTGATTGTTTTTAAATATATACAGAACAATGATAGAACATAAAAAACAGTGAGACTTAATTTAGACCACGCTTTTGCTGTGAAATAATGACATTTCAGGACTTTGTCAATCTCTGTAATCTTGGGTTTTGTAACAGTAGATGTTTGTATTCTTTGCAGTCGGTATGTGAAGCCAGTACAGTGTTCCAGTGGTGAGAGCAGAGTCTCAGCCTCAGCTTCAGCCACTCTGAGCAGCAGCCAGGCTCCGGAGTGCTCCTCGTCTGCAGTGGATTGTCCTCTGGACTCTGGTCTGGACTCTGATCTGAATCCTGGTCTAGACCCTGGCCCAAACCCTGGTCCAAACCCCGGGGCCAGTGGCTGTAGCAGTCCTGTGTCTGATGGAGCCTCCTGTAGTGCCAGCTCCAGTAACGGCACCAACCACTCTGCCCCCTGCACTGAGACCAACGGCATGTACGATGGTGAGGAATCCAGGAGTCAAGAGTCAACTGCTGAGTCTGCTTATTCATACATTTTCTCTTAACTGCTGAGTGCCAAGGAGCCTTCATTCAGTCTTATTGTTATTTAAATATTAGGAAAAAGTTAAAAGCTGAAATGTCAGAATCCAGGAAGTAGCTAGAAGAGCCGTACCAATTCTGGGGTTGTCAAAAGTATCGAAACTTAGATACTAAACGATACTAAAACTAATATTGAAATAGTGAGTGAGTGAATTCCTTGGTATTGAAATTGGGTTCAAGACATTTTAACACATCCCTGATGCAATGTTAAAATACTGTCTGAATATCTTGATCAAGAAAAATTCACATTTCACATTTGTCAATGTGGAAAACATTCTTGGAGTCCTTAATTTAAAGGTTTTTTTGATTCAGGTGAGGAGGAGGCCATGGACCACCAGCAGAGCCCTGAGCCGGATCATGTGCAGTCTGAGGAAGAGGAGGAGGCGTCCGAGCTGGAGAACGGGACAAAAGCAGAAAAAACTAAGTCTTTGACACCAGCGAAACTCTTCACCTTCAGCATCGTCAACTCGTACGGGACGGCCAACATCAGCCCACTGCCCTGCGACGGGAACCTACTCAAACTCAACCGTGAGTTAAACGAGTAAATATGTGGAAGTAGGGTGTCTGACTATGTAGTTTTATTTTCTCTGACGTGCACAACAGTCTAGTTAAGTGATTCTTAACCATAGGGCTGGGGCCCAAAGTAGGCCACCCCCCAGGGTAAAAAAAAAGTTAAGAACCCTTGGTTGGAGATGTTACAGAATTAGTCAAATGCATCTACCCCCTTCCCACCATCACTCTCTGCAAAAATGACTTGTAGATTGTTTGTGGGCTAATGGCACATTACATTATAGTGATGAAACTGCGTTGTTGAGCAATTTCTAATCTTTGGCTTTGAGTTTTTGAAGATTTGGTAAGAATAAAAAGGACAGAATTAAGAATTTGAAAGCTTGTTTGAGGCCATTCAGCTAATGCTAATGACAATAATTTAGTTTATAAACCGTATTTATAAAAACATACAGATATTTAGGTTATAAAAATCATGCATTCAATATTCTAATATTTGAGATTGTATGAGTAAATTTAATTAACATTTTGCCCTAAACTACGTGCACTAGTTCCCAAAACCCATGATGAAGTCTTAACCTTGAGTCTGCTTCTTATTAACTTCAACTCTCAGAAATAGCTCCGATAACTGGTCCAGAATATTTAAAGATATTTCATTTGTATTCTCTTGCAGCACATTCCACAGTGGCTATCGACTGGGACACTGAATCCAAAAAACAGTGCTACGACGAACAGGAGGCCGAGGTCAGAGCAGTAACCTCCGTAATTTGTCCAGCTTGTTCATGCTTTATTTGTATCAATATGTTTATCTTTGTGTAAATATTTAAATGGGCAGGCCTATGAGAAGCATGAGAGCATGCTGCAGCCCCAGAAGAAGAAGGCCACTGTGGCTCTGAGGGAATGTATCGAACTATTCACCACCATGGAGACGCTCGGAGAACACGACCCCTGGTAACCAAAAGGAAAACAAAATCATACAAGACTGGATTAGTGTGACCTGTAATTGAAACAAGCCTTAACTCTAGAATAAGGCTAAGATAAGATTATGGATGCAGAAATTAACAACTGTCCGTGTATGGCCTCACACCCAAAAATAGGCACGAGCATAGTCACAGTCCAAAGTCCTCCATTAGGGATGTCACAACATCTGTAAAGTTTTACTGTAAAAAAAACATCATGATTATTTACCTATTATTGACAACAGATTCTATTGAAATAACTAAAACTGCTTTGAAAATTAGGAGCCAATTGTGACCTGAATAATTATGATCAATTGACTGATTAATCCTTAACTGTAACTCAACCTCCCTTCTCTTGAAAGTATTACACATATTGTATTGATAATGTGTCTTTACTACAGGTATTGTCCCACGTGTAAGAAGCACCAACAGGCCACAAAGAAGTTTGACCTTTGGTCTCTGCCCCGAATCCTTGTGGTTCATCTGAAGCGCTTCTCGTATAACCGCTGCTGGAGGGACAAGCTCGACACAGTGGTAGACTTTCCCATCAGGTCCGTAAACTCATTCAATGCACTGTTCAACTGATTAAACTGTTGTGAATCAGAAGAGACAATTCTCTTCAAAAGAGCCAAATCTACTTCAGTGTTTCTGCTAAAAAAAAGAACACTACTGCACAAAAATATAATTGATTATTCCCTGTAACATAATTTAAAATAATTATTTTTGCTAGGGTAGGTAAACATATATTTTAAAACACATCTTGGTGGTTTAAAAAAAATCACAACAAAATATTAAAACAAAAGACAAAAAAAGAGAGATTTTTTTTAGCCATAAGCTGCATAACAGGTTCTTCACTGGGAGTCAGTCGGAAACAATCTAATCGTTAAAAAAGAGTTGTACTGACCATCACCATATTCTTTCATATAAAAAATGATTATATTTGACCTTGAAGCTATTTAAATGTAACTGACAAAGGGGAACAATGCATAATTAAATTGTTTTATATTCTTTTGTTGTATGTTGAAGTGTATATTTAATATTTAAAAACTGTATCAAACAGGAAATAAACAAAGTGTGTCTTTTGAGGAACTTGGCCACTTGACAGCGGAAGTGACCTAAAATAACATTGTTTTGAGTAGTTCTGACATGAGGAATTAATCTCTTGGTTTAGGAAGTATAAATGTTTATAATGTAATGAAATGTCCTTTTCTCTCTCAGGGACTTGAACATGTCGGAGTTTGTGTGCGACCCAAAAGCTGGACCCTACATCTATGACCTCATTGCAGTGTCCAACCACTACGGCGGCATGGGAGGGGGGCACTGTAAGTCAATCTAAAATGACTTAACTCTTTCCCCCATGAAGACGACATTTGACGACCTCCCCTGTACCCTTAATGACGACTTTTGACACCTCCGCTGTATCACTAAAGACGTGATTTGATGACCTTTAGAAATGGCTTGGTTTTTCACATTTAAACAGAGACTGTGATAGGTGGGGGCCACTACAACCCATACTAGACTGACCAATAGGATTCAAGGATATGTTTTCGCCGATTTTTTTCCGAAGTTAATCGAAGTAGTGATGATGGTAGCTTCCGGAAAAAACACAACACGAAACACGTGCAATGGAAAGATCGTGGCGCTGCGGCGCACAGTTTTAGAAATAATGAGGAGCGGATGTATTTTATGGATAAGTTTAGAGAATTGACTTTTATTGATTTCAAAGTGATTATGAAGTTGATTATAAAGTGGAAAACAGCGATAGCGACGGACTTACAGAGAGTGAAACTTACGAAGGTGAGAATGCCACTGATGCGTCTGTATGGAGTCCTGCGATATCCGAACAATCTATTTGGGCTTTATACTCGATTATGAACCAAAATTGCCCTGAAATCTGGATGTTGCCCAAGCTAGTCCTTTAAAATATTTCAGTCTTTTTTTCCAAGATGCGATGTATAACAGAATCGCTACAGAAAAAACGCTTATGCGGAGCTCTGCGCACGAGAAAATAGCCAAGATGACAAATACTGGACACCCACTGACGGGAAATAGTTTTATTATTATATTATTATATTATAATAAGCTAAATGAGTTGAATAAATAAAATAAGTTGAATAAGCTAAATGAGTTGAATAAGCTAAATGGAAAAAATGAATTAGGTGCACACAGGTGTACAACAGGTAAAAAAAAGGTGTACACTTGGCTATACTGTATCTGGTGATATGAAATCTGTTTAAATACTTTGGCAAAGTATATTTTTTAATTTTTTTATGAATATAGTACTCAGAACATGTATATATCAGATGCTGAATGTAGTTTTTTGTTTTCGATTTTGCACCTGACCAGGTAAACTCTCATTTTCAGTGAGCTGTTATACATCTATAAATGAGTTGAATCACATTTAAACATCCATAAATGAATAGTTCAGAGTCTAAGGTTTCCAGAGATACCAAATATGTCTGTGTTACAATTAAGTTCATGAGTGTAAAATTAATTTATAATCACTCGTGGAAGTCTGTTTTCTTTTATGCAATTATGCTCTATGGGTAGCCCTAGTAACATATGTATGGGTTGTTCCTAGTAGGCGTCCAGGGGGGAAAGAATTAATAATAGAATCAGGTCCATTGATCAGTTTTAAAATTTAAAAGAACTCTTCAGTCACGCCAGTATAAATGTCTTTACAACAAAACTGCCAATTTACAATGGCTGTGTATGGGGGGGTAGATGAACACAGAAATTTTCAGAGCAATTGCACCTCAAGTACAATTACTCACAAATACACAAATCACTCAAATCACAACTTTGACCATGTTAGAATGGTTTTGCTTCATCATGAACTCAAAAGTATTTTTTGCATAACTTTTGTGAAGTCCTTCAATCATCCAGGTAGGATCCATAGCAAAGGATTCCATAGAATATTTCCTTTTCTTTTGCATAATATGTCCACTTTAAATTTTACAAAGATCTTTCCCAACTCTAATGAATAGTAGTAGTATTAACACCCCACAGTCTTTGCTGGTAACAGTTTAACTTCACTCTCAGTAGTTTGACTAAGCCTCAAATCGGCAAGCAGGTCATTGTTTTGTAAATTTATTAAACCTTTGGTTTTCAGGAGAGTTTTTTTTTCACTGTGTGTTTTGGCTCTTGTTGACCTTTGACGTTTGTCTCAAATAGACACGGCGTACGGCAAGAACAAGATGGACGGGAAGTGGTATTACTTTGACGACAGCAGTGTTTCGTCGGCCTCAGAGGACCAGATTGTGGTGAGGTTTTACTCTATAATAGATTACACTGACAGTAGAACAGTATACTGAACATGGCGTAACCTGTTGAGCACATATTCTGGGTTTAGTGACATTTGGTTAAATTTATAAAATTCTTAGACCATTTGAAGATTAAATTGTTAGAATAAAATGAAGGACAAAACCAACCTGGACCAAATATTTTGACATTGTAACTATTAAAGGTATCCTATGTAATGTGTGTTGGAGGTAAAGCAATTACAACAGCATGAAAACAAACGAATGGAGAACCCTCCAAAATCTTTAATAAAATGAAGTATATGCATTCAATGTACATACAAAAGATACTTTTTTATTGTATTATGTAATAACACACAACACAGTTTAGCACTTAGTAAATATCAAAGATCAAAAACTATTGTTAAACGTTGTGTTTCACATTTTTTGTTTGACAAATACAAAGTGAAAGGAAAGTAAGTATTAAATTTCAAAACATGCAAATGTATAATGTGGGTCCAAAACAAAAATACACCATATTAGCATTTTGTTTTGGTTATGTTGCAGAAATAGCCATCCCTCATTTTCCTACAGTGTAGACACAATCAGTTGGTGACTAAACGTCTGAAAGTAAAGATACAATACATTTACATTTACAGTGACTCATGTGAATTTAAGATTTTTCTGGTTTGTGACATTCCTAAGCTTTGGTGCAAGTTGAACCATGAGCGACAAGCAAACATATTTTAGGTTAAGAAGTTAGGATGAAAAACATCCTCCACTAATCTCATATAAGATTACATCTTGGTTGTTATACCTTGCATCTTGGTTAAGCGAGGTATAACAGCCACAAATTGTGCACATATGTGAAATCTGATTTCAGAGATTGTGTTTGGCTATGACATAACCGATCAATCACTCAAACTTTATTTGTATAGCACTTTTCATACATTTGAAATGTAGCACAAAGCACAAAGCCCGGATATGCTGAGGAGTTCAAAAAAGCTGTACTACCATGACAAGTAAAATATAAAATAAATTCAAAATGTTAACTGAACTACAAAATGTATTTTGTATAAATTATATCAAAATGTTGTTTTGTAATTCTGTTAGGTTTATCTAGACATAATAGAATTATTCTGACAAATTCTTGTGAACCCAGTGTTGTGTCTCATGCAGATTGTCTCATCCCATTTTTATATAATAATAAAAGGTTTGCTTTGTTCACTGACTGTAAAAATGCCTTATTGTTTTGTAGTAACTGTATCGATGTCTCTTCTCTTACAGACAAAAGCGGCCTACGTGCTCTTCTATCAGCGCAGAGACGAAGAGGACTCCCCCAAACCACAGCCCTGTGTGTCACTAGGGGGCGCCTCGGAGTCAGTGGACGACAACATGGACACAAACTAACTTAACTTCCCCAAATGGGACGAGCGGCACTGAAAATATTACGGCAAATAGAGACTTGTACGCACACTCAAAGCTACTCTAGTGAGAATAATGGACATCATAGACTTTGCATTATTAAATCCACCTTTCCCATGGTTTGGTTTTTGTCTCATTTGCTGAAATCTGAAGCCTTGAATGCCAACCAAGAGACTTCCTCAATGCAATAGTGAGTTTGTGCATAATTGAGCTCAAGTTTAGTTCAGTCTCTGCTATGAGGTAACGCAAGGTGTGTCCAGAATGTAAAGATATTTTTGAATGGTTGAAAATTATACAACAGCAACATTATACATGCAACAGGACTAAAGGTGCTGTGAAGTAAAGATTATGTCACTGAACTGGACCAAAACAAGAACTAAACCAGGATTTAAACCATGAATCCCAGCCATATAAAGAACACATGTACCACCATTTGTACTTGCACCACAGTTTGAGAATCACAAACCGTCACAACCACTAAAACTAAAGCTAATAATTTCCACATTGTTTCTTTTTTTTTTTTTAAGCAGATCAGGTGCTGGCTGCTACATCACATGCCCAGCAGCTGACTGACCCATTACTGGTTTGATATCTTGCTCTTCTGATGTGAAAAATGAAAAACAAAAAGTCTATTTAAATATAATGGAAATTCTGTCCATATGTAGACATTGGAATGCCACGATTATATTAAGAAGAAACAACAATATTACGATTATTCACAACTCACACCAAACAACAGTGCATTCATTAATTTTTTTTTCATTCAAGTTCATTAATTAATTTAAATGGTCTAAACCTTCAGATAAAAAAGCACTTCATATTTTGGTTGACATTTTGGAGTGTAGATTGAATTACTTATTTTTGCTTAAAAAATTGTTACGATTATTATTTTTAACATTATATTATGACAAATGTTTCTGATGATCCATTAAAAAAAAAATCTTGACATCCCTAATTGTAGAAAAATGAAAAATTCAAGTTACTTTCTGGACACACCTCTCTTTGCTCTATTCACAAGTGCATCGTCTTCTTAAAATAATAACAAAATAAGCCAAATGTTAAACCAAAGCTGTCCACAATATTTATTAACCTGACAGACCACTAGCTTCCTGCATAGCTTTTGATAACCGTAATCTTAACAGTGTTCTCACCAAGGAAAAAAACTTCTTGCCCTTGAAGGTACACTATGTAACTTTTAGATGTGAATTTGGCTACCTGTCTCCATGGAGATGATTTCCTTGCCAGTAATGTCCCACAATCTGGCATTAAACTTCTCTTGTATTTATTAAATTATAGGCGGTTTTATTGCACATAAATGCCTTGAAAATACATGTTTTTGCTGTGAGCGGGGTCGCCTCTCCATAGATCTACCCCCTAGCATTTTCAGGGATAGGTTTAACGTCATACTGTGGAACATTCCACTCAAAGTCATAAGATCTCCATGGAGACAAGGTTGTGGCAGAGCCTCAACTAGAAAAGTTACATAATAGCCCTTTAAAAAAACTATCCTGAATCACTAGTCTGGATTTTTGTCATGTAGTTTTTAAACGTCTTTCTTCTCAACAATAGATTTGTCATGAAGACATAACCTACCCATTTCCTTTCTATTTATAGTACTTCGCTTGGGGCTGTCTCTAGGACCCACTTCTTTATTTTATTATTTTTTTAAATAATTATTTTATGCATACGCGGCCTTTTTGATTCCTGCAAAGAAAGGAGGCACTTTTGAAAAATGGCTTCATAGATATATATAATTTTGATGCTTCTGGTGAATATATAGACTATAATAATAGCAGTATGGTTTGGCCCTGTAGGGTTGAATCATACATTTTTCCAGATCATTTTAATGTGTTTTTTTAAAGCATATATTTTGCTGCCTGATAAAAACTCTAGGTTGGCTTGTTCTTATAGTCTTGTACATTACCACAGCTCTGTATTGATATGGCTATGTTGTTTGATATCTTAAAGCACACTGGGTGAAAATCAAAATAAACTAGAATAAAAGTGGTGCTTTACTCCTGATGAGCGTTGAATGCTGTGGAGGAGGTTCCATGATAAGGCTTTAAATCATAGACCTGAGATGTGCAGGCGCAGAAAAATAGTAATCATGTCTGGACAGTAGGTGGTTATAATGTTCATAGTGATTACAAGACATAGTATTATCTCTGTCAACTAGGAAGACCAACATGGAATAGGACCCACTACAGAACACTAAATCACTAGTTCAAATATCAATACATTTTAAAATGTTACTTCTTTTAAATGTTCCTATTAAATGTATTCATATCACAGCTATTTTTTTTAGAGCCTCCTTGATCACAGTTCATATTTTTGACAACCCTACAGTGTATCAGAGACAGTGTGTCAAAAATCAGATACAAATCAATACTAAAAGTAGTATCGAAACTAGATACTCATTTGAGCAGGCATCATTACTAAAAAAGTCATGTTCATAGGACTGGAATTAACCTTTCCTGAAAAGCTTTAGAATGATCTTGAGCTATATCAGACCAAGAATAAGACTTTTGAAACAAAATGTATTAAGTATTTATTTATTATTTTATTAAACCATTAAAGAATAGGCTATGTTTGATCTGCTATGTATTATAGATAACAGTGGAGGCACTAATTTCAAAAACATATTATTTTTTTCAGTGTTGTGTCAAACTTTTTAATTTCATCTCATATTTTAAATTTTTCCATTTTGTTCATTCAAATGTACCAGTACTTCCTTGTATTCAAACCTATGCAAAAAACTTTACAATGAATATTTTAAGTATGACCAGCCATCTTCAGATTACGCAATTTGCAAAAATCCTGCATTTCATAGTGACTATACAAACTGGTATTAGCAAATCACCATGACTTGAAGAAACCTTGTGAAATCTACCGTCTGTGACCTGACCTTTAAATGTTCACAGATTTACAAACCACTATGCTACCACAAGATTGCATTAATTTAGAATGTGAAAATCTTTTCATTTAAGATATATTTGGCAGATAATTTGTTTTGCCATGCTTTTTGTCTTACTTATCTCATTTTATTCTTAATAATCCCACAAATTTAGATTCCACCACTGTTAAAATAATTGGAAATAAATCCCCTGAAATTAGAATGATTATTTTCACTTATCAAAATGTTGATCATACATTGCCTTGTCTAGTGATTAAAAAAGTAAATTTGCCTTAGAACTGCTACTTGGAGGCTACTTTTTGACTTCTAGTACAATGCAGTATTATGTAAACTCTTGATACTACTACAGTAAAAAATGAATGATCTATACAGCTAAAAGTAATACTTTATGATTTAATAGATGCCATAAACATGTAATGTCCTTATATAAACAAAATCCAGTGAATAGCTATTGCCACTAAAAAGAAAAATGGAAATTAGGAAACACTAAACTTAACCGCAGCCACCCCCCAAAAAAGACACCATTTTGAATTTGTGTTAAAAACTTTATTGATCATCGTCTACATGATTCCTGTGCTTTCTATGCAGCCAATACATCTGCCAACTCCTGCATTTTACATTTGATCAGATGCCCTCCTCACAAGTGGCTTCAGAGGACAGCTTCATTGAGTAAAAGCACAGGACACAAACCCATTAACCACACTGAGAGCACAGATGCTTTGGACGGTTTCCATGTATTTTAGCTTAGCCTAGCCTTGCCTAGCGTGCCTGGCTTAGCAGCTTCTTAATATCCCCCTCAATATCACTTGTCAGGAATCTGCGACTGTAGCGTTTAAAGGGGATCCCATCTGGAGCGATCAGGAATTTCTCGAAGTTCCAGGCGATGTCATTCCTGCACACAGGGCTCCAGATGATGCTTTTGGGGTCATTCATGAGGGAGGAGGGTTCGTCACTGGGCGTAGGTAGTTTCTCTTTCAGATAAACGAACAAAGGGTGCGCATCTTTGCCGTTCACTTCTAACTTCTCCAAAAGCCGGAACTTCGGCTCGAAACCATTCCCAGGACGGACGTATTTCAAGGACAACAGGATTTCTTCATTTTTGCAGTTCTCCTACAAAACAAAAAGTAATGCATTAGATTCGTGTGGTTCCTTTTTAGTCACTGAAAGACACTTGATCGCATAATTGTCTTAATTTTTGCAGTTCTCCTACAAAAGTAAATGGCTGTGTAAATCTTAATAGTGTTCATCATATTATTTAAACAAATCTCAAATATCTTAGGATCTTAAGAGTCTTATTGTCTTTTTACAGGTTAAAAGTGCCTTAGTCTTAGGTTAAGAATCTGAAAGGGGCACCAACTAACTTATCGTGGAAGGTGCGCCACATGCTTGTCTCTTTTGCTTTGTCATTGTTCCATTATGGGAATTAACTGATCCATCTCCATAGAGACAAGCAGGAGGCATCACCAGGCCAAATTACAGCTCTATGGAGAGAATACAGCAAATTAAGAATGCACATTTTCAGGGTATTTTTTTTTAAGCAATAAAAAATATCAGTGACTCAATTAATGCAAGACAGGTGTTTGATGCCATACTTGAGAACATCTGATCCCAAAATGCACCTTATATTTAAATAGTTTAGATTCTCAGTGATCCAGGACACCACGGTATCAGCAAGGTATCAAGGACATCCAAGAACTGGCATTCATGGAACTGGATAAATATGCATTATTCCTGGTTTAGACCTTGTGTGGACCTGGATCACTTTGATTAGGCTTATAAACCTATAATACAGTTCTGTTTGTACAAGATAAAAGAGACACCTTTTTATCAGAGTTGTGCAAACTCTTATGTGAAAACCCACTCCCATTTCTAAACAACTCACTTCCTACTTCCTCAAAGAAAGTTTCAACATATACAGTGAAATATTACACCGAACAAAGTATTCAGTTAGCCACTCCCCAATACAATTGTCAACTACTACAGACTTTTATGATCTTATATGAGGATGAATGGTAGGGATTATGAAATCTCACTAATTACCATTTTAAGAACATACAGTCTGTGCCTGAATAATTGTGTTCTCTCAAAACCTAATTGTGAAAATGTATTAAAACAAAAGGTAAATTATTATGTAGCAAGACTGGCATGTACTAAATAAGATATACATTCAGCTAGGCCAAATGTACCTTTCCAGAGCATTGTTAGTTGAATTAGTATGTTTAAATTTTACACTATACACCAGTTCATTAACTTTTATTTCTAAATGCACCAAATAATGTATGTGTAAATGTACTTTGAGTGATGTTGTCCAAAAACAGGTATGGTTCCCCAGTTTGAATACATTGTGCTCTAGTCATTAAATGAAAGTGAAGTAAAATCGAAACAAAAATAAAAGTATACACATGTATCCGGAGTGTGCTCACCTGATGGCCGAACTGGTTGCAGGGAGCGCCCAGGATAACGAGCCCCTTGGCGGCGTAGCGCTCATGGAGCTCGTTCATCTGGGTGTAATCCCTGGTGGTCGTACCTCAGAGGGACGCCACATTTTCAATCAAGACAACTTTGCCTTGAAGCGACGAAAAATTCAACGTCTCCCCCGATAGGAGCTTAGCAGAAAAGTTGTAAAATTCAGATGCCATTTTGTAGAAACTTTATTCTCCCAAAAGCAAGAAGGTGCGAGCCTCTCCAGAGATAAAACACCACAGAACCTGACACTGTGAAGGTAAAGAGCCAAGATCACACCGAAGACCAAAAACACGTCAAGATGATGCATGACGCGAATGGGAGGAGCGAACTAAAAGTCCATAAAACTTTACTATTTTGCCGAAAAATGGGAGTTAAATAGTAAGTCGTAACTAACTTATCATTACAAAAAAAATCTAAATTAGAAGCGATATCAGATCATGTTGGTTTTATGTCTTTTTGTACGAGCATTATAACAAGAACGGTCTTTAATATAGATGTATCAATAAATATCTTTGGCTGTCTCCTGCTGATGACGTTTACACTTTGGCGCGGAAATTTATTTTGTAACCAAAACACGGGCGTCTATGAACAGTAGGTCTTACATTTATAACTTTTAAACAGTTTGACAGCGAAGGACATGGTCAAAATATAATATGATGTACGTTAGAATATGTTTTTCTTCTTATATGTGTAAAATGACCGATGTTGCTGATGTAGCTGTAGTAAGATGCGTGTCTATCTGTGTTATGTATGTGGCATTACATTTTAGTTAGTTACAGTTTTTTGTTGGTGGCATTTGTCTTTTATAGATGAAGAAACGACGATCAGCAGTGGATAAGAAAGAGACGAGCATTTCAGCTCCTACCAGTAAGTTAAGAAAGACTGTAATACAGCTGAAATCACATATAGATAAGATGACCAGACGTCCCTATTTAACCGGGACAGTCCCAGTTTTGAACCCTGTGTCCCCTGCCCCAGCAGATTTATACAAAACCAGTCACTTGTCCTAGTTTTATACAAGAAATGCCTAAAGTGTCCCTATTTTTGATTTAAACCAGGACTATATCAGGTCTAAGCCAGGACTAAAACAGGACTGTCACAATATTTGACTAATCCCCATCTACAGTAAAGAGGAGCATAAACTCACTTGTTTAGCCAAAATACAAAAAAACAAATTTGTGAATAACCATAAAGCAAAAAAAATGCAGCGACAGAAGTCCCTCAGATTATGACTGACACGAGAATGCACAAGGTTACATGCTCTTTTAACAATTTTATGTATACCAACCATCCCAACCTGACTGTGTCCCAGTTTTGAATTTGAAAAATTTTGTCACCCTACATATAGATCAAAGACTTCTAAAAGCTTTAAACAAAGATACAATGATAACAGATAGTATGATGTATTACAAAGCAAATATCACAAAATGGTTGTATTTTGTTTTATAGAAGCAAAGAAGAGTCGCAGCAGCACTAACCCACCTGAGGAGACCAATCAAAGTGTATTTGCTCTGTTTCTTCGAGAAGCAGGTGTCACACTAAATTATGGTGGTGAATCCAATGAGATTGGTAATCATTATTTTATATTTCAATAATATGCATTCTATATTTCATTAATCTTTTGACTTAACTGCAAGTTGTCTTTCAGCTGTTGACCAGGTCATTTTTCAAAAAAGGATCCAAAAACAGCTTCAAAAGAGCCCCAAGTACCCCGATGTGAGTTCATATACACTTTGCAGAAGCTTTGTTTAAAGACTGGTGTAATTTATATAAACCTTAAATCAGAAGAAATTAGTTTGTCCTTAACAAAACACATTTTATTTAGCCATATAAAGTGCAGTTTTTCAGCCCTCCCTTAGACCTTTCCTAGATTGTTCCCTATTATCCTACACAATAATATGGATTTTACAGTTAATAGTTGTATCACTAACTGCATTACTTAATTTTGTGGCCTGTTTTGGGCATATAAAATTAAATCAAGCACACTAACAAATACATAATTTTATTTCCCAGATTGTAAAGGAGTTTATCACAGGACTAGAGACTCATATAGAAGATGCTGAGCGGTTTAAGATCCTCCTTCTTCCCTGTGTCCCTCAGACAAAGATGGATGACTCCAGGTAAACAGTATAATGCACTGCCTGTTCTCAACTAAGCAACCTCTTTGAATTGATTTATTGGTGTATATATATGTATGTATGTATGTATGTATGTATGTTTGTGTGTTCTTCCTCCTTTTTTTTCCCCTTTTTTTCTTTCCTTTATATTATTTATGTATTATTTATTTTTCTTTTCTCTGGAGACAGTGGGGTGGGGTGGTAGTGGTGGGAGTGTGTGTGTGGGGGGGTGTAGGTGAAGGGCGGGGGGGCTGGGGGAAAAAAGATGGTCACATTGTATTACTGTTAATTATATTATTTTTTTATTTTTTCTTCTACTTCTGTGGCATCTGATTTGTGTGCACACAAAAAAAAAAAATTGATTTATTGGATTAGCGTGTAACTATTTAGATAATTTTGTTGATTAAGTAAGCCAATAATGTCAATTAATTGACAAATTAATTATGAACACCAGTATGACCAATTATTTAAACTCCAGTTAATAAGAAAATTTAAAATATATTGGTCATCAACATTACCTATCATTTGTTAAATACTGTCTAAACTGCATTCATTTTGTTCTAGTTATTCCAGCTCATTTCAGGAAAGTTTACTACGAATGCTTTTGGGGGTTGAGATCCTGCAGGTAACAACACATGCTTACTTTACATTAAGTCATACACCTTGACAGTACATACATTTCCCATCTTCCTCTTATTTCTGTTGTAGACACTGATAATCAACACACTGCTAGAAAAGGTTCCCGAATATATGTTAGAAGGGTATGTATTCTTAATTAATTTATAACAGTTAAAAAATATTGTTATCTAAAAGTTATTTAAATGTATTTTTATTTTTGCCTCAGAACAAGTGATGGAGGTCTAAGCATTCCTCGCATGATAATTAACCAGCTCAAATGGCTTGACAGAGTTATGGACAGCAAGGTGAGTGTTTAAGTGTGGGTTTTCATGTACTACATGTTGATTCAACCCTCTAACCAAACTTTGATTGTAGATTAGGACTGAATGACTGGTAGAAATAAATTTCAATTTGGCATCTCACAAAAGTTACAACTATTACATAATATGGTATAATGTCCTCTCCATTATACCATATTTAGTCGCCATAGGTCCTATTTATGTAACATTTTTTACTAACAACCATTTTTACTAGTTTTGCTTACTTACTTTACTTACCAACAAGAATGTTTTTAAAATGTAATAACAGTCATAATATTTATCAAAAATTATTACAACTGAGCACCTCAAGCTGGTGAAAGGCCTATTAGTATCGTAAAGTAAAATCCGACACCCTCCTACAAACACTTGCCCAAGACCCAAATCAAGTTAAGTCAAAATAAAGTGGTGCACAATTCGATTCATCATCATTCATCCCATTTATCATTATAACGATAAATGGGTGAAGCTTGTCAATGCTTGACATCCTCCTGTGTATTGCTCGTTTTATTTAGTGTTTTATTTTTGTAGGAGTTGTCTTCTAAACTGATGGAGCTGGTATCTGTTGCCCCGGTGGAGGTTCAGAGGGACATTATCACCAGTTTACCCGAGATCCTGGAAGATTCACAGCACAACGACATTGCCCGCGAGCTCAAGTAAAAAGCTCCATTTATCTGCATTAGACATTATTAGTGCTGGATGTTTCCTGTTTTCCACTGACACATTTCTCCACAGCTCTCTGCTCCAGGAGAACACCCAACTGACTGTTCCCATCCTGGACGCTCTCTCCAGCCTCAACCTCAGCTCCACCATACTAACAGAGGTATTGAGACACACTTTTTTTTTTTTTAAATCTTGGAAGAACTTGAAAAATACACTTTTTCTCAATGACAAAAATCACTGGTCCCTAACTGAAAGAATAGCTGTCAAATATGATCATGATTTATAGAATGTTCTTCTGATATAATTTAAATTCCAGTTTTAATAAATTCCTTTAGATTGTTGAGATAATTGGTAAAAAAAAATAAAAATTGATTGATTGATTGCATTTATATAGAGCCTTTCAAGATAGCCAAAGCGCTTTACAATTCATTATTCAGTCACTCCACACTCAGTGGTGGTAAGCTATTACTGTAGCCACAGCTGCCCTGGGACAGACTGACGGAAGCGAGGCTGCCAATCTGCGCCATCGGCCCCTCCGACCACCACCATCACTCACACCACTTTCGTACTAGGCAACTGTACTGTGGGTGAAGTGTCTTGCCTAAGGACACAACGACAGTTTTTTGCCACTGGCACCTAAATTGACATTGTTTTATTGGAAACAGTATATGGAGTATAAGAGAATATTTTGCTTTAGTAAAATGTTATTCAGTGAAAAGAAGGCAATATCGCTAAAAGGATGAACATAACACCTAGTGAATTCACAGTTCATGGTCTCTCAACATAAATGACAATAAATCTCATTACTTGAACCTAAGTCTTATAAAATACTTTTTAGTAAATTGCTAATTGGACAGAATAGGTAAATTGCTTTTATTATTTTGGTTACAAATATGTGTACATTGAGGAAATTATGTTTGTTAATACAGTGTCAAATGAAATAGATGAAATAAGACATATTTTTCAGGTGCGCACAGCTGTAATGGCAACTCTGGCAGCTGTTCAACTGGAGGACCTCCCTGTGGTCGTCAAGTTTATCCTTCACTCTATTTCAGCGTCAGATGCTCTGGAGGTTTGAGTTAACAAGAACACAAATATTTTCCTTTTATAAAATATATAAAATATGTTAATGCCTTTGTTTGTACCAGGTGGTGTCAAGTCTGAGAAAGAAACTAGAGTTGGAGCAGTGCGTTCTGCCATCAGTCCTACAAGAATCTCAAAACAGATTAAAGAATAAAGCAACACAGGCGTATGTTGTGAAATTGTCCCTATTATTTTGTTGTTTTCAGCATTTTATTAAATTTGAATCTATATTTTTATTTGTTAATACATTTTTTTCATTTTGACTAGGCCCAACAGTAAAGTAGCAGGAAATCAGGACAGCATAACATTAATTTTGGATGGCATAAAGACAGCTGTGCGATTTCAAAAAACTATATCAGAGGCTTGGCTTAAGGTGTGTGCTGTCTTTTCGTATTTGATATTTGAACGTCTTCACTTTTAAAATATAACAACAATAATAATTTATTTTAACAGGCGATTGAGACAGTAGATGAGCCCGAGGACCATAAGGTAAAGTCTACTCTAGCCCTTTAATAATGTGTGTCAGATGTGGGTTATTATGAATTACATTTACGTAAATAACATAAACATAAAACTCTTAAACTTATACATTCTTACAACGCATTATTTTTTACTTTTTTTACCTGATAAAGTGTAAATTGGCTACTCTTACTCTTACCAACACTTAAAAGTCACAAAAATGTTATACTGACAAGGACAATGTGATTTGAGTATTTTCTTTTCTTGATTTATTATAGTTTAGGCTATTGCATTGTATTCAGTTACTACTTGGCACCTATACCTACCTTAAAAGTTTATAACTGTAATCCTTTCTACTTTCTTTTGCCATTGTACTTAAATGTTTACAGAGATTGACATGTACATTTTTAATACATATTTTTTCAGGTAGTTGATCTATTGGTCCTGTTTATCCTTCACACCACAAACTCAAATCAGAGTCGCAAAGGAGCCGAGCGAGTGATGAAGAACAAAGTAAAGAGTGGACTTTTCCAGGAAACTCTGCTGCAGAAGACGTTCAAGGACTACGCTCAGGTCAGGGAGTTTTGTTATGGACCAATACCATTAAATAATATGAATATGAAATTAGTTTTTGATGATGATGTTAAAAATTAAACAATCACTTGATTAGTTCCAGTTTACTCCCAATTTAATGTTGTGTGTGCAAGTGTGAACTTACTTTAGAGACTATTATGTAAACATTTCTGTCCTCTGTTGCTGGGTTAGTCTTTCATTAGTGCTTTTGTAGCAATGATGGAGTACTATTTTATTATATATATTATTTCTGTGTAATGCCTAGAATAGTTCTGGTTTCGATATGGTGATACTTGGAAGGCAAAATATTTAGGCGGTACTTTGTGTGAAATGTCTTAGAACCAACTGTAAAGAAACAGTTTCAAAAGAAACCATACCTCTTTTACAGGTGATGCGAGTGTATTTCCCGTCTATATTGGCTCTGGCTCAGGGTCTTCTGCGCTTTCATGACCCCAGTGTGGTGCCCTTTGGGGGACACATGTACAGACACTCCTTCACTGCCTTTGACTCCTACTGCCAACAGGTGAGCTTTGTGCATGTTAGGGTTGTCAAAAAATCTAAACCCAGATACTAGGCGCTCATTTGAACAAATAGTATCGATACTGAAAATGGCCTCACATAAATATGACAAAATGTCATTTTAACTGTAATTGTTTTTGATATGGCAAATGGCAACTATTGATTTGTGCTGAAAAGTTGTCTGTTTTTTACCATCATTCTAGTATTAAGTGTGGAGCCTTTCATTTTGTATTGAAACTTTAGCTTTGTGTTTTTGCATGTGCTTATATTTGTGTCCTGTACTTATTGTTGGGATATATTGTATGTTTCAGGAGGTAGTGGGTGCCCTGGTGACCCATGTGTGCAGTGGAGTGGGGGGAGAGGTGGACATGGCTCTGGAGCTGCTCTGTGGACTGGCCACTGAAAACCCCAAAGACATGGCCCTCTATGCCGTTTTTGTCAAGGTAAAAATATGAACTTAGAGTTTTTTTCCCCTCATAAACAACAGACAAGACTACTGTATATGATATCCAGAGTTAATTGCTGAAATCTTAAATTAATCAAAGCTTGAATTATAATCTGTTATACTTGGTGTTACAGGGTATTCTGGATTACATGGACAATCTGAGCCCGCAGCAAATCCGTAAACTCTTCTACCTCCTCAGTACTCTGGCATTTGGAGAACAACAACAAGGCTCTCACATCCAAGTAAACCTATTAGAACCCTAGCCTATATATATTATGTTGTTCAATTAAAATACATGTATGTGTATTTTGATTGATTGTGTCTCTCCCATAGGACGACATGCACATAGTGATCCGTAAGCAGCTCTCCAGCACTGTGCCCAAATACAAGAGGATCGGCATCATTGGTGCTGTGATGATCATCGGTAGCATGGGGGCCTACAGGTAACTTACGCTCCAGGTGGTGAATGCGGCATATTGCCCAATGCCATATATATATACATTATATTGCTACTATAATTTTCACTTTTCTATGCTATGCCAATATTTTTAACCTGTATTTTGATTTGGCTCAGGTCAAAATGCAAGGAGACCCAGAATGGTTCTTTACCACAAGACACTAAAAGACAGGTGAGCCAAACATGTTTCATAAAAATTGGAGATTCCTTGTTAGTATTGCCCAGTCCCCAACTTTTATAGACCAAAAACATGATGACAGTAATAAAATACACATACAAATATTCAACAAAAATATAACTTAACTAATATTAAACCAATTTAAAAAGTTTAAAAAATCTTAATATCTATGTTAAAAATTGTATGAGTCTAAGATCTGTTTTTGTTGTGTGATTTGTGTCTCACACCTTGTGTATATTCACCTATTCTGATAATTATGATACTGATACTAATCAAAACACTGCTCTGACTGCAAGAGACCTTCTGTTATTGAGTCTGTAGCTGTAATGTTGTTAACACTTGTGAATTTTGGATATTGCAGCTCACAGCCTTATTGGAGCTGCTGCAGTCCAGTAGTGAAAGTTCTCCTGAAGCTGCTGCCCTGTATTATGACGAACTGGCAAATCTCATCGTCACCGCCAACCTGGACCCTCATGTGCAGGTGTGTGCTCCCCTAAAAATCAAAATCTATACCCAGTCCTATGTGATAATGCATTGTTTCTCACAGGTTTCTAACAAGCTTATGGTTCCACAAGCAAGCTATCCATGGTTTTCAGAATGATAACAATCTAGCATTGTTGTCATAGAAATTAACAATTCTAAACACAGTGTTATCTTTTGAAAACTCAAAAGTCCTCAAAATGTCATAAATAAACAAAAGCTGTAATGCATGAATATTCTCCAATTTTATGTAATACAAATTTTGGAGTAGTCTACCTAACTGAAAGAGGAGTGATTGAAATTTTAATGTAATTACTTTTAAAGGTTTATGATAATACAGCAAGCTCAAAGTTCCCTTCTTATTTCAGCTTGTTTTTAGGTCTTGGGGAGGCAAAATCTGATGCCGGCTAACATGTTAATTTGTATACTATTGTTGACTTTGTTATAGGAAATGATTGGAAAGAGTGTGCTAAATGACTTCCAAGACGACTTTGTGGTGGACTTAAGCCCTAATATATCAGGGTAAGTTGTTAAAATGGTTACAGTACTAAATATGTATTTTTCTTAATTGACATAAACTGTATTTTCTCTTTAGTTCCTTTCCACTCCCTGCTTGTTCCATGTATAACTTGGATGAGGATGACAGTCAAGAGCAGATCGCCATCAACTTACTCCCCCTGCTGGCCAAAGAGACACCGCACAAGGGAGAAACACAAAAGGAGAATGAAAAGTTTGTAGACACAATTCAACAGCTGGATAATTACAGTTCAAAGGTCAAATATATGATGATAATATCTGAATGTATTATTATTATTATTATTTTTTATCTCACAGGAAAGTGTCTGTGCTGTGTCTCTCTCCATTTTTCCGTTTGCTGAGATTGTGTGAGGAGAAAACACACAAAGGAGACCTGGAGGAGATTGATGCTCTTCTAGGTGAGAGATTATAACTGTATTTAAATGTCTGAAACAATCAAGAAAAACAACATAGAAGACATTGACTTTGACATTTTGTGCCATTAAAAATCATTCATTGTTTGATTTGATTGCTTATTCATCAAGTGTCTAAAAAGATTCTGAACTCAAATGATCCCCCTCCCTATATTTGAAGGTTGCCCTCTCATTGTGACGGACTTGAATGTAATCGACAAAGCAGAAACTTTATCCAAATCAGAGAAGGAGTTTTTGTGCACGCTGCTCTTTCATACCATCAACTGGTTCAGAGAGGTAACTGTAGATTCTCATACAATAATACAGGCTTATAAGCATATAGATTTAATATCATATCTGGCTTGTCTTTGTGAAGGTGGTGAATGCCTTTTGTAAACAAAATGATGCAGAGATGAAAATGAAAGTTATGACTCGACTACAGAACATCACATATCTTCATACACAGCTGGAAAAGGCTTTGTCAGGTGAGCGGGCAAGATAATGTTAGTAACTATGTCTAAAATTCAAATGACCTTTTTAAGTAATTGTTCTTAAATGGTAATATTTGTTTTGTTTTGTTTTGCAGTTACTCCTGGTTATATTCCGCCTGTTGCCAACTTTGATGGAGAAATTATTGAAGGAGTTGTTCCTAATTCTGTGGCTACTGTAAATAAAGGAAAGAAGGGTAATCCGAATACATTTATATTATTGCAAACATCATTTATCATTTTTATTTAATACCTTTTCTATTTTAATCCCCTTGTGTTTAAGCTGTTTAAGTCTCAATCTGATCATAAATATGTTTCTTGCCTATTTATATTTTGAATCATTTCAATTCATCCATTTTATATTGTTAATTTTTATTTGTTTTATTATATAAGAATATTCCTGGTTTTGGTCATTTTGGCTGTAATGGCAAAAACATTATATTTTTATTCTGATGTTAATCTTTATTTGTATTGTTTACAGAAAGTGCAGGAAAGAAAAGGAAGGCTCCTGGAAAGACCCCGTCTCAAAGCAGCTCTCAACATGATGAGTCAAACAATGCAGAAGAGTCTCAACAGGTCAGCAGCATATTTTTATTTTTTATATAACTCTTCTATAGGTGTATTTATATTCTAGTACACAAGAAATGGATAACCCACTGATACTTTGACATGTTCAGCAGTTACCAAGGAGATGCAATACACACATTAGCACACTGTCAAAATGGTTTTAAGTCTGAAAACTTAAAAATATACAAAATTAATTTAAACAACATATTTCCAGGAAGCTGTTATCAATATGAGTGTTCATGATCCTGCTTAGGTGTGACTAATAGTCTAATTGAAAAACTGTTGGATAATTATTATTTGTTTATGTGTTGTTGTTATTGTTATTATATTTGAGAGAGACTTGTTTAACACTACAAATCATCTCCCCTGTTGTAGTTGTAAGTTACCTCGTTAAAATAAAGCTCTGATTAAAGTCTAATAGAACCTTGAACAGAGCAGTTCTCCAGGGAATGCTGGTGACATCAGCTGCAATGCATCAATAGATGTATTTATATTCTAACACACAAGACACAGATATCCTATGAGATTCCCAGACCCTTTTCATGTACACTTCCTTCAGCTCCCTCAGGGGGATCCTGAGGCGTTCCCAGACCAGCAGAGAGATTTAGTCCCTCCAGTGTGTTCTCGCTTTTCCCTGTGGCTTCCTCCTGGTGGGATATACACAGAACACCATCAGATTTGGCATGTCAATAAATGTATACTTTTAATAAAAAATAAATAATAAGATGCACCAAAACTCAAAGACACAAAAGATGCACTATTTAAACAAGAATCAGTATTAAAACAAAAAAAGACAAAATTACCTTTCCTGCATACTTTTAGAATGCTTTCAGTAATGTACAAAATGCACAGTGTAAACACACAGAACTATTAAATACATTTGTCATCATTATGGAATTAGGTATTAAATCTAATATGAGGCCGTTTACTTTCTCTTCAGACATTTTTGACTTTTTTTATTTGACCTTTTTTAAGGAGCCTGTGGAGAAGCAAAAGGAGAAGGAGGTGAAGCCTGGTGCAGGTCTGGGTGCATACAGGGCCTTCTTTAGAGAGCTGGACTTTGAGGTGCTCAGTGTGTTACAGTGTGGCCTCATCTCCTGCTCTCACCTCAACTCCAGAATGAATACAGAGGTAACATACACTTCAAATATTTAAATTATTCATATTTTTTTCATTAATTTGTTTAAAAATATTTTTGGAATTATATTATAAATTATATTTATGAGAAATGTGCTGAAAAAATAAAAAATCTAACATTTGAATGGCTGTGAAATGGTAAGAGGTGTTGTAGTATTTCAGACCTATTCAAGGATTTTACAAATTAATATTATACCGTTAACCATTTATAAAACAGACTTAAATAGCCCCCCCCCGAATATAATCACACAGTACAGTCACAGTAACACCTTAAAAGTTGAACAATAGATTGGTTTATCAAATTAATGTATTGTATCTTATAATTAACAAGACTTGAGATAAAATAAAACCTGTAAATTCTAGTTTTACACTAAAACTTGTGTTAAACATTTTAATATTTAGGATCACTACCAGCTGGCCTTAGTAGTAATCTGTTGTAAGAACTTCATAATGTAATCACTTGTACTCACTGATTTAAAGGTAAGGGAGGAGGTGTTACTGGGTCCTTCTGAGTTGGTGTTTTTATTGGAGGACATGCTTCAGAAAGTGGAGTTCAGCCTTCACGCTTCACCGGCAAAGAGAGCTCCTTTTCTCAAGGTGTTTAATAATACTTTATATTTATTTACCTGCACTTCAACAG
This sequence comes from Boleophthalmus pectinirostris, assembly GCF_026225935.1. NCBI lineage: Eukaryota > Metazoa > Chordata > Actinopteri > Gobiiformes > Gobiidae > Boleophthalmus > Boleophthalmus pectinirostris. The sequence goes on from NW_026571299.1 coordinate 29,790,236, forward strand.
ACTGTTATGTCATTACATATATGAATGAATTTCTTTTGTAGGGTAAGGTTGACAAAAGTGTAGGATTTTCTCATCTCCAACAAAAGAGCCCCAAAGACATTGCATCGTGTTGTGTGCAGCTGCTGCCTGCGCTCTGCTCACATCTGGAGAACTGCCATAACTACTTCCAGGTATACACTTTTAAAAATAGAATATTGATATGTATGTTGCAATGATAGGTGATACCAGTAGTGCTGAACGATTTGGGGAAAAATATCAAATTATGTTTTTTCTGACAAACATTCTGATTAAGGTTAGGCTTTCACTGTTTTAATTCTGTTCAGAGTTCATATTTAAAACAAGTCCAGGAGAATTGACAAAAAATTTTAAATATGAACTGACAAAATAACAGAATAATTTCATGTGAATTACTTGGATTGGCCTATACCTATAACATGTAGTGTTTTTTTCCTTGTGTGTGTATAAAATGCATGTTTCTGTTTTAGACTCTGCTCTCTGAGAACAATGGAGTTGTGGATGGACCTGCCACAGACTCACAGGAGTATCACCTCATGTCTCAGTCCTACCAGCTCCTTCTGCAAATCCTCAACACCATTTTAAACTGGTAAAGGCAATACTGTTCCCTCTACTGTAGTTACGCAAATGATAGCAGAACAGAATGTATTTCAATATACCCTTTTACTGACATCAATATGACCTAAAAATGTTATTCCATGGTGATATGTCTTTTGGGAATAATTTGATCTACCCCCTATCTCTGTGCGCTGCTCTGTACTTCATTCTCCAATTTTATTTTCTTAATCGATGATACGCATAGGATTTGGCACGATCATGTACAAATTAAAAAAATGTGCGACTTGCTAGCACAATGTGCAGCTGTCCATCGGAGGTGCCGTCAACTTCACGGCACTTTGTTGTGATGCTGTTTATGGCGACATCATCAGCTTTAGCCACCGCAGTTTTCTAACACGGAAGTCAGCATTCCAAATTATAACATAAGGATCCACAGATGTAAGATTATAACTATATAGCAGACACAAGCACAATATGTATTAATTAAAAATAAATCACAAAATAATGATCTGAAAGTGTTATAGTTTAAAAAAAATATATTGAGAAAAAAGTATGCTCTTGTTAAATAAAAAGACAACAAAACAACACTACATGCATGTTTGTGTCAATACTGCATTGATGATTGATACGAATGTGTGTCCCAGGTCTGGATTTAGTCAGCCTGGTCAGAGGAACTCACTGAAGAAAGCACTGGAAGTTTTTGCTGGACGACTGAAAGAAGAAGAGACTGAGCTGAGCCTGGAGCAACTGGTGAAGTAAGTTATAAAGGATTATTGATCGGTTAAATGTATAAGTGTATTGTTAGTATTATGAGCTATATATCTTTTGTCCTGGTTTAGATGCAGTTTTGAGTATTTGCAGAACTTCAGGAACACGATGCCGAGTCTGAGCACAGCGCTGTGTCTGATGCAGCTCCTGTCGACAGTGTCTGAGAAAGGAGGGCACGCTGCCACCTACAGGAAACAGAAAGGTTTACAAGTTACTAATCATTTATGTCAAGGATTCTCAATGGAGATACGTTTTATACAAGGCTCAAGATTATTTTGTTTATTTATGCCATGCTGTGGAACATTCTAATAACATCTGTATGGAGACAAAGAGACTGGCACTCTCCACTCAAAAAGTTACATTTTGCCCTTTTTACTATTAAATTTGTGCCTTGAGTCTAATTTGTGTACATCTTCAAAACAACTATTGCAATATTGTTAATAAAAGTAATATCACTATATCTCTATCTTACTACATTTGAATGTGTTTGAATATTTTTCAGCCTCTCTTGCTCGCCAATTCCTAAACCAGGAGTGGGTCACAGCAACGGGAGAGAGAGAAAAAGGGACCAAATTCAATGAAACCCTCCACACTCTTCTCAGGTATTTCATCTCAGTCAGTCCTGTCATCTCTGTTGTATTTTGGATATTCTGTTTTAAATGGTGTGAATATATTTATTACAGTTTATACTTGGAGTATGTAGATGACGTCCTGAAGGCAGTGGAGGAAATCGCTGGAGAGGGAATTTCTGAACTCATAAACGCAGCGAAAGATGAAAGCTCTGCCTCTTGGCCTACGCTACACAGGTATTTTTACATTTACTTTCAGTATTTATAGATAACAATTTATTATAGGATTTTCAATATTTTACCCTAATTTGATTTTGTTTCCCTTTAGACAAACCTTTCTTGTGTATTACAAAGCGTTAATGGCTATTTTGGAAAAATCAGTTCGGAGGATTCCAGCTGCAAAAATGGGGGACAATGTTGAGGTTAGCCACTTGAGATACCTCCGTTCAGTTTTTACTTAGACTGTTTTAAAATGATGGAAAATTAAGACCGCAAGCCATAGTGATCAACAATGTAAAACAAAATATATCCTCAAAAAAGTCCTCAAAATATTGCATATAGGAAGCAGAAAGTCATGAATGCTAACTTAGGACAGATATTTGGTCACAAGCTCTTGATATGTATATATATTTTTTATTTTATGATTATTATTTCAGATTCAAAGTGAGAAGCTGTTGACGTGGAATTTGGCTGTTCGAGACTTTCATGTCCTCGTCAATTTAGTAAAGGTTTGTTTATGAAAAGTTGTAAATATGACAAACACCGACTTGTTTTTTTCACAACATTAACAAAAATGTTACAGGTTTTTGATTCAAGGCCAGTACTTAACGTGTGCCTAAAGGTAAGATGATCACTTAGGGTTTTCACAAGGCTGGTGCATTATTTGCATTTTTGTAAGTTGTTTTATTTCATTTCAGTATGGGCGTCTTTTCCTGGAGTCATTCTTGAAGTTATGCATGCCACTTCTAGACTGCAGTTTTAAGAAGCATAAGGTATAGATATGTTCTTTTCAGTACTGGTTGTCTTTCTTCAGTCCTAGTTTAGTCCTGGTTTAGTCTCGCATTTGTCAGATTTTGCAAATATTTAAATTCTCAAACTCTGTAACATTAAGAAAAGGGTTTAATTATTGTTTTTATAATTTATTTTCTATTTTAGGAGGATGTCCAGAGCTTATTGAAGACTTTTCAGCTCAGCACCAGACAGCTCCATCACATGTGTGGACACTCCAAGGTACAGTTGTCTATATATGTTTATTGTTTCCATATCTAGTATCTCAACACTTTATACAATTAATGTGAAAGTGAAGCTCAAATAAACCAATTGAATGATTCAGTAGCTATCAATCAATCACATTTATTTATATAGCACATTTAAAAACAGCCATGATTGTGCTTCACAGGTTTAGTATCATGAAAATACAATTCACTATAAAAAATACAACCAAGCCATGCATTAATGTTCAAAAATAGACTGTGGTGTCTACTTGAGTAGTATTAAATACCAAAGAATAAGTATGTAAAATAGATAAAATTCCAATCATTGTGTTTGGGTTAGCATAGCATGTGACTGGAGATGCTTCTAGAGATTTGGGAATGGCATAACCTGGACAGTAGACAGCAGGCCTCATATAAATGTTTTTATTTCTTTCTCCATAGCTTCACCAGGACATGAGTCTGACCAATCACGTACCGGCGTTGAAGAAGAGCTTGGAACTGTTTGTTTACAGAGTGAAGGCCATGCTCACAATCAATAATTGTCAGGAGGCCTTCTGGATGGGCAACCTCAAGAACAGGAACCTCAAGGTAAAGAAATGGGTAGATGATGCCTGAAGGTGTGTCAAATATTTCCCTAAATGTGTTGACATAGATTGACTGTGTTGGTGTGTTATAATAGTGCTATCTGGTTGGTTGAGAAATTAGTGATGTAATGTAGCCCAAAGCAGTGCTTCCCAAATTGTGGTACATATATAACTGGTGGTAAGCGAGCTCCAGGTAGTTCTTGGGTGGCTCTTAATTTAGTTTTCATTTTGTCCACTTTTCGTCCTCCTTTGGACAGTTTATTTGAACTACATTGGCAATTACGTAGCTCACTGTTAGAACTGAATTAGCCATAGATCAGATTTGGAATAGTTCTAATACAGATAGTGGAATTAGGAAAGCCAAGCCAAGTCTTTTCTTTGGTGGTACTTGAGGTGAAAAGTTTGAGAGCCACCAGCCTAAAGTGTACAAAAAATAAGCAAAACACTCCACTCATGCTCTGAGAAATGTGAACATCAAAATATGAAGAGCTTCTTTTAATAGTATGCCTGAGTAATAAGATACATTGTACATCCCCAAATTATGTTTCTAAAAAAAACAAACAAACAACAATATGCTCACTTGGCTATGAATTTTAAACATATGATGTGTAGATGTATAGTATTAATCGTTTTTTTATATGTTGTATTAAGCCTGTCATGACTATATCGGCTTATCAGCTTCTTCATTGTCATTTCTCTGTATTATGATTGATAAGATTTGAGCAGAGGGTTAAATAAATACCATCCATTTCTTAATTGCAGCTCCTGTTTATTAACAATACTGAACATATAGAATAGTTTTTGTAGGAAATCCTGCCTTAGGGTTATCCTGTCAGTGGGCTAAAGTAATTTCAGTATTTTCATTTATTGTCTATTTTCTTCATCTTATGGTGACAGGCCTATGTTGTATTTATTACAGGGAGAGGAGATTCTTTCCCAGAAGTCTCAAGATAGCGATGATGAGGAAGACGAACAACAGCCCCTTGAAAATCAAGATCAGGATAACGAGGTACAATATAGTTGCTCAAACCAGGTGTGTGTCAAAATTGGTAACAACCTGTGTTTCTGTACTTAAATCTTAAAATAAGACATTCATAGGATTAAATTAAGATAATGGTCCTAATTACTTTTAAAAAAAAAGAAAAAAAAAGATTGGATTCTGCTCATGCTTACACTTGCAGTTCTCCACATAGCTGCTGGTGCGGTCTTTTCTTGGTAGACTAGAAAGTACATGTTTGTTAAAGAGTCTGTTGGAAATGTGGAGAGCAGTGTACAGATAAGATAAAAGTCAGTGGCTAATGATTAGTGTCTTTTAACTGTAAACTTGGGCAGCTGGTTTAAATGGACTTGGAGTACGATTAACTAACAACTAAAAAGACTGTCTAGTTCTGTATTATAAAACATAACTTAATCTTGACAAGTATTCCGGTAAAGACTAGTCTCAAATTGTCACTGTCATCAGTTTATGTGGTCATATTCATTTTTTTAATTTTTTTTATTTCAGGTTCAGGAGAGTGATTCTGAGAGGACAAACATGGTGGATGATGACTCGGACTGAAAGAAATGCGCTTCCAAGATTTAAAGTTTCATTTAAAAGTTTCTTAAACAACAAATAGTGGTCCTTCATGTTACCACATGACACGCAATACACAAGTCCACAATATACAAAGAAATGCAATAATTAAATTTTTCTTGCGATTTAAAAATTATCTGTGAATGTTAAAAATGTTGCACTTTCTTGTTTATTAATACTACTGTAAGTATAGCATCTTCTTTTCGCTTTTAAATGTATTTTTATGTTTCTTTAAGTCAACTGTGGGAAACAAATCCCAAAGAAAACTTAAAACATCAAAAATAAACTTTTCGCCAAAAAAAAACTTAAAATGTAGGCCTCACTTTTAAAAGAAAGGAATAAAGCTGAGTAATACCAAAAAAAAGGAACACATTTACATTTTTGACAGCATGGGTTATGGACTGAACCGTTTCGTACGTGGGGGGTGTGTTTCTCATTCAACTTTTATTACAAAATAACATTATGTTTATAATAATGAATACAGTGGGACGATATGATGCTTATTCTGTATAATATATTAACGTTTTCATATTTAGGTTTACAATGAAGAAAACTTTACGACCTAAAGAAATTTTTAAAAATTCCCCCCTCTGCTGTGAGCACAATGGTACATCCAGGAAGCGTGATCCACTGTTTGGGAAAATACCGTAAACAAACGGTTCGTTGCTAACTGGACAGTCCCTTTTTGCGTCGAGACAGTCTTTTACTGCTTTGGATTACACTTAGCATATTCAATTTGTACAATCTTTGCGTTGTCGTGACCTATAAAGTCTTTATTTCTGTCCGGTTGGGGTGTTATTTCTAGGTACAATGTCGGATTTCATTCTGTTAATCCTGATTCTTGTCCTTGTCGTGTGCATAACAGTGACGATAGCGGCTTTTGTGTTGTACTCGGGGCTTTTGTCCGACGTGGTAATAAAGACTGGACCTCCACCGATTAAAAATGTCACCATTGCATACAAATTCAAGGAGGGACCGTACAAGGACTGTGGAGCAGCCTACACCGAGTCCTGCAGCATCGGACCCAAGCTGAGCACCATCGCGATCTTTTACGACGACCCCAAACAGGTAATTTACTCATACGCCTGCCATTTTAAAGCGTGCATATTGATTTGGCCCATTATATAACCGATTGTAGCGTAACAGTAGAGAGATATTCCTGATAACGCTTTTGATCAGGTCAGGGGTCATGCAGCTGACATAAGACATGCATTAAAATTGATCTTGTCTGATAAGTACAGGTATTTAGGTCAAAATGTTTTGCACACAAGGTTTAATCTGATACTTGCACTCAATTAAAGTTGGTATGTGGTAAACATAACTTACGTGAGACATCTGAAATAATTTTGGCTAAATTAAATACATTAAAGTTAATATTTCCTAAATAGACTAAATTGGTATATCAATCAAAGTGAAAGTTGCTTTACTATTTGCTTACTGCCCAAACACAGCCTCATATCATGTCAAAATTACCCCAATTTTAAAGCTGAATCAATATCTTATCTCTGCATCTAGTTTTTAAGTAATCTTGTAATTGACATATTTAATCTGTCAAGGTTTTTATGTCAGATGCCCTTCCTCTTCTAACTTCATTCTTATTTTAACACCAGCTACAAAATGCTGCAAAATACACTCAGTATGGCAGTGTCCCATGTGGGGAATGTAACCTTGTATTCATCAGGACAGGTCATTGAGTAGGCTATTTTCAGTTGTAATTGTTAGATGCAGTTTGTTCCTTTTTATTTTTTCTTCCCTTGCTTTGTACAGTTCATGGTTTCGCACCTTTTATATTAAGATCCCATGAGGAAGCTATAGAGCACTGTCTGCACTTGTCTGCACTTGTCTGCACTTGTAAGACTTGGGTGCCTGATTACAGAACAGTCAAAAGGATATCAGTTGTTGATTATCATAACATCCCTACGCTTTTCCTGTCCTGTTACTGTCCTTATACTGTATCTGACATTAAGGGCTATGTATGGCAAAACGTTTATATCACGATTTTGTTGTTAAGTCATCTGCATATTCTGAGAGTTCATACATCACTGATTGTTTAATTCCACCTTTCAGTGTTTGTCTGTGTCTGTGTTTTATTATGGAGCAGCAATAAACAGAGAACCGCACAATTACGATCTAATAATATCACTAAAAAGCTCCACCCATCCCTACTCTATCCTGCCCAGAATACTAGACAGTCTTGTGTAGTCTATACTTTATTTACTTTAGCTGCATGGAGATAATAACTAAAAATATAGTTTGGGCAGTATTATCCACAATGTATGTTTTTCTTATGCATTCTGTGGTTTTGTTGTTGAAATTGTCAGGAAGAAATACTATATTATAATTATAGCAAGTTATAGCAAGTTATAGCCTATGCACTGTGCATATGTAGTCTAGACAGAATCTTAACCTTGAAGAGTTGGATCCGGGAGCAGTCAGCTGGTCTGTGCCACGTCGCTCTGTTGATATTTTCTCTGTGGGTTTAGTGTCTGCTCTGAGTCACAGACTGTTTCCACACACAGACCTCATCTGTGAATGGAGTGGATTACACCTGGACTAGACCATGACAGGACCAGGACTGGACTAGCACTGAATCAGGGCTGAATCAGGGCTGAATCAGGGCTAAACCAGGGCTAAACCAGGGCTAAACCAGGGCTAAACCAGGAATAAATAAATCAAAACTGGATGAGGACTGAACCATGGTTGAATCTCTGCTGAACCAGGACTAAACCGGGACTAAACTAGGGCTAAACCAAAACTGAATCAGGACTACACCAGGACTGAACTAACTGAATAATTTAAGAAAAGTAAACCGGAGCTGAACCAACAAATTCAGAGAGAAATGGACTAAACCAAAACTAAAATGATTAATCCGGGTCTAAAATAATTCTAAACCAGGACATAATCTAAAAAGCACTAGAACTAAATCAAAACTCAACCAGGACTCAACCAACTCTAAGATTATGTGAACCATGAATAATACTGTTTAAACAGGATCTCAGTTTTAATCGGTCAGCTTTTAAAATGGTGTTTTTGTGTTACCAGTGTTACGTCATTAGGAGGTATTAAACTGCTTTGTCACCATAATACAGGTATTTCTTCTCAAGTGGTAATGGTGCTGCCTGTGGCTCAGTATATTGTGTTATAGTTTGTCATGCACTGTGCTTTAGTCAACAAAGGAAGCCTGCTCTACACAAGATTGGTCATAGTTTTACAGCCAGTTTGTTATTTGATAATTTGGTTTTCTCCTACAGTTTTCTAGTTGGGACAGAAATATATTTTATAGTGTGAATTATGAGATTCAATCTTTATCTGAACTTGGGTCAGAAACTTGGGACAAATATTGTATTGGTTGTAACTGTTATGACTAGGCCTGTATGTATGTATAATTGCTATATTGACTCATCCCCTAACAAATAATAGTTGGAACAATAATGTTTTGAGGGCCAGTATTAATCATGTGTACTTCATTCATTGTACTAGTGGGAAAATGTTGTTATTTTTCTATACTATGATGGTATTTGAGCTAAAAAATGTTGGACGATTAACTTCCATGACGCATTTATATATACAAACTAGAGCATTGTTTCATGTCAGCCATTTATTTATTGCAGCAAATGTAAAATATACAGTATTTTTTGGGGGATAATCCTGCTTCAGGGTTACTGTGTTAGAGGAACAAATTAGTGTCAATATTATTGTTTACAATTTATATAATACAGTACAGTAATATGTCATACTTTGTCATAAATTTGTTACCATGACAGACCTAGTTGTGACCTCCACTGGCTGTACAAGCTGAAGATCAAGTTAAGTGTAAGATAAAACCTTAGCTGATATGAGAATCGACTAAGTAGTATTTACAATTGATTTTCCCGGTAGAAGAGACGGACTCTCAGCTGATCTGTCTGGATGGAGACCTACTTTTATTGATGCATGTTCATTTGACCTACATTTATAAAGAGGACATTTTATATGTCTAATGTAATGAAGAGTAGACTATCAAATTAGATGACAATCTTTTTCATCCCAGTATTTGGGCCTTAAGGAAACTGCTAAAACAAATCTAGTGCAACCTACACTTTACTCTATGATAGGAAATAAGGAAATAATAAGGAAAGTAAATGTTTTTCAGTAGTTTTCTTCATTGATTGCAATTTGGCATTGTATAATATAATAATATATAATAATGTAATTCATATTTTAGCTGACCCTCCTGCATTAAGGCATTTTGTTGCAGTTTGTGAAAAATGATCTTTTGTTTAAAGGTGTAACTTTTGTGATGGAGGGTCCGTTAAATACTTTTATCCATGGAAATGTTATTGCTTTGTCTGGAATGTTTAATAGTATGGTATTAAACCTTTCTATCTTCATGGAGACCAAACTCGACCAAGTTACAGGTCAGATCTGTGGAAAAGGTAAACCTTGCTCACAGTCAGAATGCCTGTTTTTCTAGGTATTTTTGAGCAGTAAAACCACCTTGACTAAATTATTGACTTATTTAATTAAGTAATTGAATAAATGTAAGATAGAACCCTTTAATGTCATACTGTGGAACATTTCAGGCAGAGCAGTGACATATCCATAGAAAAAAAGCATGGACCCCCCAACCAAAAAGTTACCTAATGCACATTTAAACCTGGCACATGACATATTTTCCTTAAAGGTTCATGTTCTTTGTGCATTGTTGTTTTACTACGTTCTACATTTTCTGCTTTTTATTTCACAGCTGTGCCATGTCAGGGTCAAGAAATGCCAAACGTGCAAAGCAGTGATCAAAGTAAAGGGTATTTATTTATGAAAAAAAGTCATAGTTTTGATGTCTTTTGTCAGAATCTACAGTGTAATGAAAAAGTGTGTTGAAACTTTTAGTGGTAGGATATGTATTTATCTTTATCTACTCTATGTACCTAAATACATTTTGGTGCTTGGAGCTTGTTAATCCTTGGTCTGTTATATTTCTCGCACACAGTGAGATTTCTAAAGCTGAACTCCTGAACTCATCACTAGTTTATTAAGTTTATAAGAGAATAATACTTTAGCCTGTCCAGTATTACTTTAACGCAGTACTTTCTTTGGTCTTGTGCTGATTCCTGACTGCACCGCTCACTGGAAAAGTTGTGGTGAATCTAATTGAGCTCCTTCAAACTTTCCTGCTGACTGTGTACTTTGAGTCCTATCATTAGCACACACTGTTAGCTAGCTCCTCATGACCACTAACGACCAAAGTTTCTTAATCAGTACAATATCGTGTACGTTGTAACTTTGCCATGGAAATGCAGTCTTATGCATAGTGTACATTTGCATTTGGAGAGAGGATTATTTCATTTTACTTATTCAATATTTGCGCTCTTCCTGTAGCAGCTCTTGGACCGTGCATAATGAGTTACCTAATAATGACAATAGGCCAGAGCCCACTTTACATATGAACAATGTGCAGTACAAGGGCACTGGTGGTCATTTAGGTGCACAAATACTTTGCGGTGCCCCACTACCCCACCCCATAATTCAGAATTTATCAATTGTTTAATTGTTTAATTTCCAAAATAAATACACCAAACATGAAAGTTAAAATAATAAATGATTAAAAACATTAATTAATTAAAAATGTAAAATACCACCACCATTATTATGACTGCAGACTGAACACTGAGCTGAACATTGTAAACACAGAACAAGTCTATACCCTTGTAAGTAATAATGTGCACATTACTTTGGTAATAATGCACATAAGTACTAAATAATTGCACAATTTAATTTACTCGGTCAAGGAACTTTAAATAAGAATTGGAATGTGAGTCTAGAGTCTGCAGGGAAGACTAGAGAGAGAGACAGAGAAAGAGAGAGAGATTTTGGGGATTCTGTTTGCGCTGGCACCGGCTTCTTGTCTCTCTCCACACACTTTGGATGGATAGCTCTGCGAGGATTCACAAGCGTGATTTTTTTGGTGGTGCTCCCGCTCCCCTACTCACTGTGCCTAATGTGTGTGTGTGGAGTGATGGCACTGGTGCAGTAGCTATCAGAAAATCTCCTATCAGATCATTTTAACAGCAGCAAGATCTGTTTACAAAAGAAGTTGATGTACACTTTCTTTCAGATTTCTTATCCATCATGACAGTTTTCATGACATTACCTTACACACTTTCATAAAGGCCTAGCTATCATTTGTCATGCCAAGTAGTTCAGTAGATTTACATGCTTCACTTTTATTCGACACCAAGTCTCCTGAGACTCCCTTTGTTCCCCGCACAAAGTCACTCCCCCTTCAGTGCGACATCATAACACAATTAGTGTGCATCCCACTAATGAAACTTCTGCTCATCAAATCAAGTTTGTCAAGTTGTTGTACACAGTTTTGTACCATTCTTTTGTATATTTATATATTGTATTTTTCTTTGTTTAAATTAAATAAATGTCATTTTCCCTGCCCTGGTATTGGTTGATATTATCAGCAGATGGATAGTTGAAGCTATAGTATCGAAATCAGTATCGAAACTGAAACAGTATAAAAACTATAAGACTATAACTAAAACTATAAGATAAATGTATTTTTTATTTTTCCTTCCTAGCCACTCAACAAACCTTTAAACTTGAATTTGAGAAGTTTGTTGATTTCTGTTATCCACTAGATGTCAGTGTAAGCATTTGAAACAGACAAAACAACTTCTCTTTATCTTTAGCACAGCCATTAAAACATGATGAATACATGTACTCCGCATATGAACCATTTTAGCCACATTCAACTTTTTTTTTCTTTATTTACTGTTTTCTCTGCCAATATTGTCTCTTTAGTTGTGATGGTAGTGAAAACGTTTATAGTCACAATGAGGGCGTATAGTGCCAATTAACAGTGCGTCTGTGCTTATGCTAAATGCTAAAGTGTCTGATAGTGAGTTCATTCATGCATGGACGTTTGTGCGTGTGTGTCTATATATGTGTGTGTGTGTGTGTGTGAATAAAAGCACTCTATAATTGCCATAACCTATTACCACAAAACCTCTGGGAGTGAGTTAAGCAGTTTGGGCCCCGGGGACACGAGAGGCAGCAGACTGGACCGGCAGAGGCTATAACTTTAGTTTAAAGTGTCTGTGGAGTTGTGTTAGAAAGCTCTTTGTGTACTCAGTGTTTCCCAGGTTTATACAAGACTATGGTGACATGTTTCAGTGGTGTTTTTGGACTAAATATATCAATTATTGCCTATGACCTGAAAAAGTAATGATTAAAGATGCAGTTATTTATTTATTAGTAAAAATATGTCTTTTATGTCTTTATTTTAGACTCTGTGGATGAAAATATGACTATAGGCGGCATCTGTGATCTCTTTTTTGATCTTTGCTTTTTGCATTGTGAATTTAGTTTCTTTGTAATGTGGATTTTGCTTTAGGCTCCCCACAGGCATCACAAACTCTAGCTTTCAAACAAAACAAAAAAACAGATTTAGAATTTTGACAGAATTTTAGATAAAAAACAGCTCTAAAAAAAATCTAAAAAAATCTAAACTTTAATTTGCTTTTTGAATTTTGCATTTAAGTGTGATCTCTCTTTCTGCCTTTTTCTGTTTCCCCCTCTCTTTCTATCTTGTGCTCATTTCTCTTTCTCATTTCTCCACTCTCTCCACTCCTCTCATCTCTCTCTCCTCTCTTTCTCCTCCTCTTCTCTCTCAACTCTCTTCTCTTTCCCTCCAAACTTCTCTGCCCATCCCTCACTCTCACCTTCTCTATCTTCCCTCTCTCCCACCCCAATTTCCTTCTCTTTTCTTCCTTCGACGTCTCTACCTCTCTCTCTTTCTCACGCTCTCACTCCCTTCTGTCTCTAAAATCTCCTTTTCTCCTCTCTTGTCCCATCACTCTTTCTCTCTCTCACACCTTGTTGTCTCTTTTCCCTCTCTCCCTTTTCTTTTACCACATCTACCCCCACCCCTTCTCTCCTCTGCTCTTTTTCTTTCTTTCTTTCCCTCCCTCTTCCTCCTACCTCCTTTCTCTATCACTCCTTTTTCTCTCCCCATCTCTCCTCACTTGTCTCTTCCCCCTTCCTCTCTCCCTCCCTCTTTCTCCCTCCCTTTTTCTTTCATCACCTCTCTCCCCTCTCTTTTCTTCCCTACCTTCCCCTTTTCTCTTCGTTCGATCCCTTTCTCCTCTCTTTTCTCTTCTTTTACCCCCTCATGCACTCGTCTCTCTCCATCCCTCTCTCCTTTCTTTCTTTCTCTCCTTCCCTCTCCCTTTTTTCATCCCTCTCTGTCCTCTCTTCTTTTTTATACCCCCCAATCATTTTGCTCTCCCTCCTTTCTTTCTCTCCTTCTTGTCCCTCATTTCTCCCTTCTTCTCTCTCTCTCCTCTCGTTCTCTCTTCTCTCCCCTCCTTATTTCTCTGACCTTCCCTCTTTCCTCTCCTCTCTTCTCTTTTGCCCCTCACCTACTTGTCTCTCCCCATCCTTCTCTCTCCTTTCTTTTCTTTCTCTCCTTCCCTCTCCCTCTGTTCATCCCCCTCTGTCCTCTCTTCTTTTTTATACCCCCCCCAATCGTTTTGCTCTCCCTCCTCGCTTTCTCTCCTTCTTGTCCCTCATTCCTCCCTTCTTCTCTTTTATACCCCTGCACCCACTCGATCTCTTTTTTTGATCTTTGCTTTTTGCATTTGGAATTAGTTTCTTTGTAATGTGGATTTTGCTTTAGGCTCCCACAGGCATTCACAAACTCTAGCTTTCAAACAAAACAAAAAAAAACAGATTTTAAATTTGACAGAATTTTAGATAAAAACAGATCTAAAAAATCAAAAAATCTAAACTTTAATTTGCTTATTTGAATTTTTGCATTTAAGTGTGATCTCTCTTTCTGCCTTTTTCTGTTTCCCCCTCTCTTTCTATCTTGTGCTCATTTCCTTTTTCCACTCCTCCATCTCTCACTCTCTCTTCCCTCGGTCTTATCTCTCTTTTACCCTCCTCTCTTTCTCCCCCTCTCTCTCCAACTCTCTTTCCCTCCAAACTTCTCTGCCCATCCCTCACTCTCACCTTCTCTATCTTCCCTCTCTCCCACCCCAATTTTCTTCTCTTTCTTCCTTCGACGTCTCTACCTCTCCTCTTTCTCACGCTCTCATCCCTTCTGGTCTCTAAATCTCCTTTTCTCCTCTCTTGTCCACACTCTTTCTCTTCTTTCCACACCTTGTTTGTCTCTTTTCCCTCTCTCCCTTTTCTTTTACCACATCTTCCCCACCCTTCTCTCCTGCTCTCTCTTTCTTTCCCTCCCTCTTCTCCTACCTTCCTTTCTCTACACTCCTTTTTCTCACTCCCCATCTTCCTCACTTGTCTCTTCCCCCTTCCTCTCTCCCTTCCCTCTTTCTCCCTCCCTTTTTCTTTCATCACCTCTTCTCCCTCTTTTTCTTTCCCTACCTTCCTTTTCTCTTCGTTCGATCCCTTTCTCCTCTAGATTCTTTTCTTTGGATTGCACTCGTCTTCTAGGTCTCTCCTTTATTTCTCTCCTTTTAGATTTTTCATCAGTGGTGTCCTTCATTACACTTTTTCTGTTTTCTTTTCCCTCTTTCCTCATTCTCGAACCTCAACTTTGTCTTCTCTGGGCCCTTGGACTTGATATCTTTCTCAAGATTTTCTTTTCCCGACCTACTTGTCTCCCATCTTCTCTTCTTTATGTTTTTTCTTATTTTAGCTCAGTGCTCATTTTTTTATAGCCCCCAATCGTTGATTCTGTTCTTCCTTCTTTCCTCATTCTCAATCTTTTTTTATATTCAACCACTTCGTCTTCATGAGATTCCCTTTGCTTCTTTTGTTCCTTACCTCCATGTTGCATTGTCGCGCTTGAATTCACTTTTTTTCCTCTTATTTTTCTCATTTTCTTAGCCTTTTATTTGTTAAAGCTGGACCAGTTCTTAACAATTGTTTTTAATTCCCTTTACACTTCACGCCCGTCCGTCTCTGCTTTCTCCTCCTTCCTTCTGGGGTGAGGGGCGGGCGGTTGTGGCAAGTGGGAAGGGGGTGCAGAGAGTGACTCAAACTTGGCTCCGTCTTTTCACATTGAATTGATCACGAAATGGCCGCACCAAAGATAGAGCACTTCTCACATTTCTTCCTCCCATAACATTCATATAAAACGAAAAATAAATACTTGTTGTGTAGTCTTCGAGCCAATATTATGAAGATGTGGGACCGCTTTCAAAGTAAAGTCCCATTAATATTTATGGCAGTAGCACAAACTGTCTGTGCACCAGACACATCCTTCGTGAATATTATTTTTTATGCTCCCGCGTTTTTTAGGAAAGATTTCACAAAATATGTTGATTTATTGTATGAGCCTATAGAGGATATGGTCATAAACAGGTCAGGTGCATTGGATATGTGAGTCATATGGTTGGATATAATTGTAGCCATTAACACTGCAGCTCAGTGATTAATGGTTTGGTGGCAGAAGACTGCTGTGATGGTGTACATATTCAATTTTATGTCAGGACAGTTTAATTTTCATAGAGGCCTCATTTCTGAGCAGGTGTTGGAGCGGGTGGAGATTTGAAAAAAAAATTCCATCCTCTTTGTTTAAGGTCGCTGGTGCTAGGTTGATTCAAAGGGCCGCGTACTGGGTTCTTTGAGAAACGGCGAAAAAATACGGTGCATGTGAATGTCTTGAGAGATATATTTTCACTTTTCATCGGGCGTCATGGAGGGACTAGCTTTCATTACGGTCGCCGCTGCCAAGATATCAGGTCCATTCGCTGTGCTGCTCAGATTAAATCCTTCAATCAAGTTTTAAAGATCAACACACATTGTATTCAATCGTTTTCATTTGGATCGTCGCACACTATCCTAAAACGGCTCCAAGACTAACGAGTCCCAGTGAATGCTCTTATATTCTGATCGGAGCGCTTGTGGGCTCCTGAAAACAATGATAAGCTGATGTAACGGTCTTTGCACCACGAAGTGATAATTTTTCAAAACGCAAAGGGCTTTTTTATATTCATATTATTTAGTGTATGACCGCAGAGCTATAATCTCTGAAAAGTTTAAGATAATTTAACGCTGACAAAAAGACAGGCTCTCCCCAGCCAGGTCGGTCTTCACAGAAAGAACATACTATATTGCACTGATTCATGTCCTTTAGTCCGAGCAATAACTATCTATACGTGTTGATTGAATCAGGTATGGAAATAGCATGCATTTCATTCTGAAACGTACAAATTGCTCAAAGCTGTGGGATTGGTGGGCCCGGACACCAGCGCGGGAAAGGAAAGGGGTGCTGGGAAACAACGTGTTGGACTCAGTCGTATCTGTGTGATACGGTGGGTGTAAGGTTTGTTTTTTTTCAAAAAAAGTTTTTTGGTTCTGCTCACGAAATTAATCCATGTTCAAAAAGGAAGATCTTGGGATCCCTTTCGGCTATTAGGGCTTTGTGTGTTATATGTTGTCGGCTCTAGTGAGTACCTGGAGCTGTTATGTCCATTACACTGTTTAACTGCATAATTTAGGGCGGATTCTTCTTCTCAACTAACAGTTGTTGTTGTGTCAGTTGGTTAATACAGAAGTGCTCCACTGCTATTTTTAAAACGCTATTACACCTTCAATAGGGTTCTTTTGCGTAACTTCAGACCTGAATTTTCATTCTAAAGGTCAAGTAACTGACTAAAGCATTCCAAGTTAACTTGAAAAAGCTGCTGCTTCAAGTGAAGCAAGAGCTTTGAGTTTGGATATTGTAGGAAGAGAAATAATGAGGATTACTGTGTAATGGTGTGAATGAACAAAAACTTCAACTGTGTCGTTTTGATGACACTTTGGTAAACCAGGAAAAAAAATCCCTTAGAATTAAACATTTTTCAACGGGAATTCTGGCCAAGAGGCAGCTGAAAACACATAGTTACAACACACATACAAACAACATTAACATACATGGTCAACATTATTAGGCAACATTCTTCATGGTTGATTCAGAGAGGCAAGGGAATATGAACATTTTTAACTCTCCTACTGAAAAGGAGGAATGACTTATTTCCATTCTATGTATGTGAAATATTGTTGACTACTGCATTTATTTCTGCAGAAGCAAACCCAACAATAGTCTGGAGAGAATATACCATTACAAGTATGCATGATTTTTTTTTTTAATTATACCACATAGCTCTACTTGAAATTGACTAGGTAACATTTTCACCTAGCATCTTTTGTGTGTTATGAAACGCTAATCAAGTGCTTAGGCGAGCCCTGGACCGCGCATGAAAAGTTCATATACAACAGTTTTTTAATCTGTGGCATTAGTGATTGATAGTAGAACCATTACAAAATTTCTCTTCCCAAGATGTGTAATTGCCGCGCGCTCTTGCTTCAGGAAGATAAGTTGACTATAAATTAACAAAATTTAGAAACATTTTATATTTAATACCAAAATAATTAGCCAATAACATATCTTAATTGGGATATAACAAACAAAATACATTGTGATCAGCAAATGTTAGTGTTGAGTTATTGTACACATATCAGTACATTCAACATACAGTATAGGTCATTTAGACCTTTTTGACAGTTTCATCGTTGTTGTTCAATTTATAGAGAACTCTCAAATCCCAAGTATTTAAAACATGCAACAAAATTTAGTAAATCTAAAAACAGTTAAGTTGCAGATTCAAAAAGTGGTAAGCTGTCTAATTTTCTTATTTAGAGTTTGAGAGTTTGATCTTTTAGCTACCTATCAACTTATCCAAGTTCTTGAAAAATGTCACAAGGATAAATAATGTTGCACTTATTTTTAAAAGAATATAATTTATTGTATTCTTAAGTCCTAAACAATTATCATTTGAAAATCAAATAATTGCAATCAAATAAAATTGTGAAGACTCTGATTATTTATTTTACATAATTTCCTCTGCAAACAAATGTCCTGTCATATTGTGTTCAAAACCAGATTTAGACCTGTTATGTGCAGCAGTTCATGCTTGATTCTTCTCTCACATGTTCATGCGCCTGGATGTGTTTAAATACAAACTTAGTTGAACTGAATCCTATAAATCCTAATTATAATTGCATTGCTTTTCAGATTATTTTAGAAAAAAAAATCTAATTGCAATTAGAGTTAAAGAATTATATTAAAGAAGACATTGTGCTTAAGCCTGTTTTGTATGTAGATCATTATGTCATTATTTGAATATTTTAAGTATTATATAAATATTATAAGTATTATAAAACTGCAATGCCCAATGGGAGCTGAGATCGCCATAATCAGCATCAGCACCACAAAGAGTTGACCCTTAGGGAAACCTGCACAGCAGATTAGCAGCGGATTTTTTTTTCACTTGTATCAAAATGAGATGCTGCCAAATCCTACGTGTATCATTGATGAAGAAAATAAAACTGGCGAACAACAAAATGGTATCTTCAAAATAAGGAAAGATTACTCAAATGTACATGAATCCCTCCAAATACAACTTCGAGACAGTGAATGAGAAGAGGAAACCCACTATAACATGATTCAAATCTCTGAAAAGTCAATTTTTCCTAATAAGTCTCCTTATAACCACAGCTTGCTCACAACTTTTATATTCATACTATGGGAAGAGACATGCCCACAAGACCACAAGAATGAGACAAATGAGATTTTGACTTAACACATAATAGATCGCTTGTGTCATTCAATTACAATTTTGGCTACACAATGATTTCTTTATTTTATTTTATATTCAAAAAGTGTAACTTAACATAGCACTTATTTTTGCCTAATGTAAAAAAAATAAAAAATGTTCCACTTGTGTGCACAGTAAATTCTTAAGGCAAGAGATCGTATCCCATCCCTAATTCATACACATCCCTAGATTAATTGTACCAATGACAGTACCAGTGACAAAAGTAGGTTCTTAATGACCATGGTCTGTGCGATATTAACTCCTCGCGTTTCCTGTATTTTTAAACACAGATCAGTTTGAGTTTCCCCTCTTGTCTTCTTTTCCATTGAGTCGATAATTGGCTGAGTTTGACCCACATATGGCAGAACACAGAGGCTCTTCATTAATATTCAGATAGTGACCACAGACTGTAGTTAATATTCTGCGTGTGTGAGCAGGATCATTGACTCCACCTGTCTGCCATCGTAATGTTATGGCTAATCAATACACCAGTGATCAGGCATTCTAATGGGCCTCACCTACACTAAACATATATTAACTGTATGGTAATTACTGTTGAAAGGGCACTGTGTCATTTTTCTGATGGGGGTTCTGTCACCTCTGGTTTGTTCCACAGTACAGGATTAAATTTATATGTTACAGATTTTGATTATGGAAGACCACCATAGTCTCCTCTGTTAATGGGAATCACTGGATCTACGTTTTATTTCCAACACTTTTTAATATTATCATGTGGCTTTATACAGTTTGGTTATAGATAAAGACAATTCTACAATACGTGCCCAAATGAACAACTACAGCCCTACAGTATGCCCAAATACTTTTCAATATTAAAGAAATTCTTGGTTGACTAAAGACATATCCTGCCAATCAATTAGTTGAACTCACAAGAAGTTCATGCAAAAACTACTACTAATTATACAAAAAAAGTACCAGGAAACATTATAATTAGAAAAAGACAGGTTAAACTTGTGTATCATGTAGGGGTGTATCAATAACCAAAATATCATGATATTGTATCGTCAAAGTTCTCACAATAATATCGTGGACCATCACAATGTATCAAATTACAAGTCTCTTTGCTTAAATGAAGAGTTATGGTGCAGCAGACAGAGGGAACTACATAAACCATGATCCTTTGCTCCATTTCAGTGCAGACTACAAGAAGAAATAACAGTAAGTTTTAGTTCTTAGTTTTAGTCTTGTCAAGGCATTTTAAGAGAAAAAAGTAGAATAATAGCCTCCACAGAATATCGCAATAAATATCGTATCGTGAGATATATCGTGAAAATATCGTACAGAGATTTAGATATTGTTACATCCCTAATCGTAAACCTCACCATATCATGAGCTTTCCCACAATATCGCAATAAATATCGTATCGTGAGGTTCATACGTGACGATATCATATCGTAAGACTTGGATATCGTTACAGCCCTAGTATCATGAGTTAATCTGTCTTTGCAAATATAAATTCCTAAAAGTGTTGTCTCTAGGCCTGTCGCAATAAATACTATATTGACTTATCGTCCAATATTTGATAGAACAGTCATTTTTGAGCATCAAAATTTATCGCACATGCTTTTTCTTTGTATTAGTGGGAAATGTTGGTAATTTTTTTCTGCAGTATGATAAAATTTAAGATGTACAAGGTTGAATTATGAGCTAAAACTATACAGTCTCATTACTAAAGTGTTGCATTCTGCTATTTATTTATTGCAGCTCATGTTTTTATCAATATTGTACATTTAGAATACTTTTAGTGGATGATTCTACTTTATGGTTAGGTTTCAATATTATTGTTTTTTTATTTTTTTTTATTAATCATTGCATTTATATAGCGCCTTTCAAGATACCCAAAGCGCTTTACAATTCATTATTCATTCACTCAACGGTGGTAAGTTATTTATGTAGCCACAGCTGCCCTGGGGCAGACTGACGGTAGCAAGGCTGCCAATCTGCGCAATCAGCCCCTCCGACCACCACCATCTCTCACGCACACACCACTTTTATAGTAGACAATGTGGGTGAAGTGTCTTGCCTAAGGACACAATGACAAGTTTTTGTCACTGGCGCCCCACTGTGGCACCTGATTTTCCCAGCGGTCTCCCATCCAAGTACTAACCAGGCCCAGCCTTGCTGAGCGTCTGAGATCTGACGGGATCAAGCTTTGACAAGCCGGTATGACCACATATTTTATTTTGTTAGTTAGTTAGTAGTTAGTTTATCATGTATATCACACTTCAGAATTTGTTATCGTGTCAGGTCTAGTTCTTTTATATAAATACTTATTATCTGAATACAATGATTAGTCGACTAATGCACATTTCTGTAAATTTTCTTGATAACAATAATGACCAGTCATGGAATAACTTCTTTGCAATAATTGGGAAACCTCCTCTTTTTGAAGTACAGGGTTTTTAGTAAATGTTGATCATTACGTCTTTATTATCTTGCCGGAGTTAACTGTTTTAGCTGATTAAAGTCTCCTTCTATTATGAGAAGAATTGCTAATTGCACAGTATATTAAAAAGTAAGCTTCTTTTAGCTCTGTGATACTTTCTTATGTCCTTGTTGTCGCTCCCACAAACTCTTTCAAAGTGGATGGCCTCTTCTCTGGCTAATTTGGCTGCACATTTTGTTGATTGGAGCTTTTGAAGTTACATTTTAATGAGGCCGTGGACGGTTCTGGTTTGGAGGATACTGTACTCTCATTATTCTCTTTCAGACTGGCTTTAGAAATGACCATCGCTATCATCCTCTCTCTTTTGGCAAAATGTGTAATTGCAATTATTCCGAAAATATGGAAACTGTGGTTAAATACTTACCAAAATTATTCCTCACTAACCTCGTGCTTTCAGTGTATTGTAATTATTCACCACGATGAGTTTTCTTTTTATAACTCTTAGAGACCAGAGTTTTGCTGTGACAGTAAAGTTAACAACAACCATACTAACTATGTACTTCCTGATTATCGGATGAGAAAAGGACTATACAGTTAGATGCAGATAGTACAGAGCAGACTTACAAGAGCTGATTACAATATATCTTTTCTTGGGCAAGACAAATTTTGCTCAAATACAAGGGGAAAAAATACACTGTTTACTTGTAGCCTACTTTATTTTTTTGTGTGCGTAGTTGTTCTTGTGTCTTCTAAGTGAAGTTTGGGTTGTCAAATAAATATATTGAATAGTTTTGAGAGCTTCTACTGTCTCACATCATCTTCCTGTTTTAGTCCACTAATCGATGCACAACATGACTTATCTCAGAGTCCCAACACGCTTCATCTGTCCAAACTTAATCCTGGACTGTAGTCCCATTTAGACCTGGTTTATTCCTGGTTTTGTTAATTTTTCAAGGTCTGCTGGTTAGAGATAGAATGAATGTATAAAATTTATTTAAAAAAACCTTCCATTAACTGTCTTCTCATGTAAAGCGTCTTTAAGTATATTGAAAAGTGCTATACAAGTGTTATGTATTATTATTATTATTATGAATGATGTATTGGTTGGCTGTTTGTACTTTTTAGCGTATCAGCTATTGGCCTGATTAAGGGAGACACCTTTAGCCTCATATGAACACCTAAATGTGAAGAGGAAAGTCATAAAAATGTGACTATACCACTCTCTGATGGGTTTGTAGAGAAATAAAGTCATGCTTAAGTTTGTTGCCATTTCAAATGATGTTAATTGGATAGAAATGATCAAAATCGGTCTAAAAATATCGGCAGAGTTGGTTGCTCTGGTTTCCAAACAGTCGATATCGACACCTCTACTCCTGGTTAAAGCTGGGATACTATACTGTAGAACAGTCCTAGCAAAGGTACATCTCCATGGAGACAAGCAGGTGGCAGCCCCCTACCTGAAAAGTACCAAATATCACTCTATTGCATATCAGATACATTATGTCTGCAGTTACAGATGATTTAAGAGAATACATCTTTCCAATCTGCACTTTTTCTGTTTTAAGACAAACTTAGAATTGAAAAAAATGAGGTTGGTACACTGACTTTGATTCAGATGCCCTGCCTATTGTCCTCCAGTGTGTGCCAAGTGCTACGTGAGCGTGAACAGAGATGAGAGGAGTAGATCCACATTATGTGAGTCTAATGAAGAATTAGCTCCATCACACATCACTGTGTCACAGCCTCCTCCTCCTCTTCTTCCTGTCACAAAGAGGCCCTGGTCGTGTCGAACCGTCAGGAAATAATTGCATCTGAAATTAGTTTCTCTTCAACAGGTCCTTTGAGAAGTGAGTCTTGGCGACGTGTGAGGAGGAATTGGAAATATTTTGGGTTTAATGAGCTTCAGATATTGGAGATGTTATGATCTGCAAGTCAACAACATACAACAACAACTGTCTACTATCTGGAGGAATTTATGTCTAAATCTGGGACAGGAAATAACCAGGATCAGTTACTGAGTTAATCAAAGTTAATCAGCTATTCATAACGACTAGATCATGAAAATAAAAATCAAGGGATGATGTTTTATTACACTGGGTAGTTTAATAAAAAACATGAAATGACATAAGAGAATTGTAAAATGAGTAACAACTAATAACGAGTAATTATTTAGGGAGAAAAAATCTATTGGATCATTTGGATAATTATACTCCAACCAATCACTTATGTCAATGTAAAGGATAAAAAATAACTGTTTTGAATTCAAACTTATTTTGTTTTGCAGTGTAGGGCAGTGGTGATGTGTGGTGATGTGGGAGGACAGGTCCGCTTTGTGTCTGAATAATGTGGTTTAAAATACGACAGGCGTTTTGACAGGGGCTGTTTAACTGGGCTGGGCAGAGAACTGATAATGTCTGTGAGAAAAATTATGTTATTGACCCATCTTCCACATAATCCCACAGGAGAAGCTTTATGTCAATATAGGAGCTCTGAGAGAAAGAAATGTCAACCAGTAGAGTTATATTTGTTAGACTTTATATAAGAAGTTAATTTTCTGTTAAAGGGCCCATATTACGCCATTTTCTGATGTTCTAATGTTGTTTCCTCATTACAAACAGACCTGGAGTAGTGTTTTGTTTCGTTCACACACAAACCCTGCATATTTCAGGTTCTGAGTTCTTCTCAAACAGAAAACACTCAGTTCCAGGTTGTGATATCATGTGGTAATAAAGAAAGTGCTCCACTCCATGCACCTTCACCAGAATCATTTGGATGATTTCAGCCCCGGAATTGCCAATCGCTATTTAACTAAAGGTAAAAGGAGCTGTTAACTTGAGAGCTTAGGGTTGAATACCAGCTCGAGCGTCCCCCTGTCTTGAAAGTCCCAGCTTAAGCGTCCCATTCTCTTGGTGGGAACGTCCCCCTCCCCCTTCCAGGTGCTCCCTTCTCTTGGGCGGCATACGAGTAACTGCTGTGCCCGGGAGAGGGGGGACATTCTTGCCGGCCTTTAGTACGTGATTTGTTGAGTTAGAAAATCAGCTTGTATATCATAGCAAAATTAAATGTGAATGTAGCCAGACCAAATGTCGGGCCTTGTTTATGTCATTTTACTGATCTTCCCAAAGCAGCACAGATTTTTTCAGTATGTAATACCAATATACTCCTCATTTGCTCGCAGAAGATTAATATGAAATCATATTTAATTTTTTTTTTCTTGTTCCCCATGTCCTCTAGCATCTGTAACTGTTTATTTGGGAAGAAATATGAATTATTTCCTTTCCTGCCATGAATGAACATAATTTATAAACAGCGCAACACAAGAAGTTTAAAAAAGCTACAGAATTTGTTCAAAAATCATTCAGAATCACATTTAGGAAGGTCTTAACTCTATAGTCCAATGATGTTCATTTGGTATTAACTCTGTATATCTCTGTATAAATATGTATAAATATGTAAGGTCAAATCCTGAAATAGTTGTGGCACATTTATTGAGAACACAGGAGATTAACTAACTTTCATAAAGGGTACAATTCAGGGGTACTTTCCAGCTTGGGGACATTCCAGCCAGAGGGACTTTACAGCTGATTCCCTTAGGGTTCATGACATCACAAGGTGGAAGAGAGCATTTTGAGATTTAGAGATGTAGATAGCCTAATAATAAAGTGTTACTCAAACATGTGTGAATGAAACAAAACACAATTCCAGGTCTGTTTTTGAGGAGGTAACAAGATTGCAACTTGACTTAAAGTTCACATTAATCAGTTTTGCGCAATAGGTTTATATTATCCCTGGTAAAACTCAACATTAGATCTACCTTTTACCATGGGACTCTATGTGGAACAGTCACAAATGCAGAATTATGGAGCAAAATCTTGAATGGGAATTAAAAAGTAGTAGTATTTTTGTGTTTTATTTTATTTAATGGAGCAGTCTGTCATTTCGCATACACTGTCTTCTATCACTTAAACAAAGCCAAATGATTGATAACAAATGTACTAAACCTGATGTATGAGCCTTGTCAAAAATGTCTGGAAATTTAAGGTGGATAGTAGATATGCCAACAACTATAATCAGACATCTTCTATATCAATTGATCTTTAAGTCCAAAACAACAACATTTTTCATTATTATCTCCCACTAGGACATTAGGGAAAAAAATCTAATTGCGATTTTTTGGACAAGCATTGTGATTGAAATTAGCTTTACAATTTATGTTTTAATTGAAGGTGCATTTTGTAATTTTTCTGGTGGACGATCCATCAAATGCTTGTCTCCATGGAGATGTTATTGCTTTGTCTGGAATGTTTCACAGTAGATTTCAATCTTCGTGGAAACCAAACCAGACCAAGATAAAGATCAGATTTGCAGAGATTCAACCCCCTTACAGTCTGATTTTTCTTTTTTTTTTTTCGCTATAAAACTACCTGTAATTAAATAAATGTAAGGTAGAGCTGGTTAATGCCATACTGCGGATCATTCCAAGCAGCAATGACAAAGAAGTTACCTTTAAAGAATGAGGTTCTAAGTTCACATTTAAACCGAAGAATTTAGAAAAATACTGAAATATGAAGTGACAAAAAAACTAACATAAGAATCACATTTCAGAACTTTTTTGTACAGATCTAAACTACAGGGTTAGGAGTTTTCTCCAGGTTATTTTGTTGTTTGTGGAGGACATTATGGTAGCGAGAGAGAAGAGAAAAAGCGAGAAGAAAGAGGGAGAAGGAAGAGAGAGATGGAAGGATTCTGAAATTGTGTTTGCGATTTGCTAATTGTACCCACTGAAATTGGGATCTTGATTCGATTGAGACGATTTGTGCTTCCGTATCTCCCACGCCTCGATCTCTCCAAACCTACCGTCAGGCGTATTTCTCCACACCACATTTCTGTACATTATGTTAAGCGCTGACTCCTATAGCAGTGCGGGATTGTGCAGTATAGAACCGCAGGAGAGGGACAGGAGCTGGGCGTCTGGTGGTGCAGTTTACATGTGCTAATTATGTGTGGATGTGAGGGACGAGAGTATCTGGCTCCCATCTGTGCCCTGTGAGCCAGCAGCAGCACCAATCACTCACTAACACAGAGCCACTATGCGAAAACCCAAGTGCGACTTCATATAGGGTTGTCAAAAATAACGAAAATCAGATTCTCATTGTATCGAAGCTAGATACTCACTTGAACACATATCAATACTAAAAAAAAGTCACGTTCACAGGACAGAAATGAATCTTACCTGAATTTAAAAGGATCTTTAGATGTATCAGAACAAGTATAAGAGCACATAGACTAGTATACGCCCATGGACCACTATGGAACCTGCCTGGACCACTGAGGGATTACACAGATATAAGGTCATAGAAATGGAAGTGCTATGATTTAATATTGAAAATCACATTCTGTTGCCTGTTGTTTTTAATTATCATTGAGGTATTGGAATCAGTATTGAGTATCGAAGCTGCTCCTTCCTATTGAAATCAAGTTTGAAATTGTAGTGTTGTGTTTATATCACATGGTAAAATGGTCACATTTTTCTATAGCGCATTGAAGGTGGTTCAAGGCACTCAAAGCGCTTTACAACAAGGAACCACTCACCAATTCACACACACATTCACACACCAGACACTGGAGGCGAGGTGGGTAAGTGTCTTGCCTAAGGGCACAACGACAGCATTCATCTGTGGGAGCTGGAATCATACCAGCCAACCTGTGGGTCAGTGGATCTGACCGCTCAACCCATAATGTTTTTTTGTGCTGAGATCGAGATTCAAACTGCCAAACTTCAGATCAGTGGACGAACGCTCTACCAACGGAGCTACCAGCCGCATCTAATGCCGCCATCTCATATTACTGAACTACAACCCAAGTTTTACTTTTTATTTTAATCCGCAATAGTTTGTTAAGGCTTCACTGGCATTTCACTGTAACAAGCAGGAGATTCTAATTTTTGTGTTTTTATGTTTAAAAAATGGCTATGTGACATTTTTTTAATGAGCGTGAAATAATCGCAGCTAGAGTACTTTGACGAGGGTGGGGACAGGGGGTAGGTGAAAACAAACATTTTCTGAACAGTCAAAGCCTTGACTGCAGAACAATACAGGATTACTCAAAGATGCATGAATTAATCAAAATATAACTTTGAGTAAGGTAATGTTGAGGCAACAGCATTATAACATATGTTTTATTACTTAATACTAGTACTGTAGTACTGCTTTTTGCACTGCTTCTATCACTGCAGTAAAATGGTTCCCCAGTAAATTAGTTTTTCCTCTGCTCGACTTGACCTCTGAAGGGCACATAAACACACCATATAATATAGTGGGCTAGCGTTATCTATGTCTTTATATATAAGATGTTATCAAACCCGCCAAAGGACCAAAACAACAGCCCATTCAACGCAATGTATGAGTTTACTGCTAAAATGGCCACTATTGAAAAGTTTTGAATCTCTTTTTTTCTTTAAAAAACATCCTATGCAGAGGATAAAGGTGCTTTTCACACTGTAGGAACACTTTGAGGAGTTGCAAAAAACAGATAATTGCCATTAAAAAAAAAAAAAAAAATCAGAAATCAGTTTGTATAGAAGTTTTCAAAAGCCATATGTATTTTACAGCAATCAAAATAGTATTCCACTAGATATTATATAATATCTTTAGAAGATGGTAACAAAATGAAAAAGTACTTTTCTGCAATTTTTCAAAACAGAGTTATCTGTGCACTTAAACTCATCATTTGCAGTTACTGGCACTTTTTCATGGCACCATGGCTAGCTCAGTGCTAATCAGTTATGTGGTAACTTATATTTCATACAACATAGAAAAATAGTACCTTCAACTTTATATTAACTTTGTTATATCTGTGTAATCCCTCAGTGGTCCAGGTAGGTTCCATAGTGGTTCATGGGCATATACTAATCTATGTGCACTTATACTTGTCGCCGCCACACACTACAGGAGAATTTGCCTGTTTTTGGCTGTGATTTGCTGCTCCCCGAGTTCAGGGAAGCGTGACCCGACTTTTTGTCTGCGATTTTGAAGGTGTTGTGCTCCTCAAGTGTGTGGTGTCAGTGTGACTCTGAGCTGCTCTGTCAGATCGTTAACACCAAACCACGGTAACAGCCAATAAAACAGAGCTTTATTACTAAGACTTTAAATTTAACACTTTACGAGAGGTGAGTAATAACGTGCAGCATCCAGTCCACATTATCCATAGAAATTGCAGTCCAGTCCACAAAACCGCTCTATTAATCCAGTTTGAAACACCTTTTAAATGTAAAAAGGTGAGAGTAGCTCCTCATGTGTATCTGTTTACATCCACACAGCGCACGGACTGAGGTGAAGCTGCAGATGAGCGATAGCGACTCTACTTCCTGTGGACTTTATCACCAGTATTTATGCTTTAAAAATCATATATCTGAAGTATTGCGTTTCATTAATAACACAGTTTTGACTTGTATCTAAACTAGAAGTGCAGTGCTATGATCTTTGAGCACTTAAGACTCTCAAAGTGAGTGGTTTTACTGTAGACAGGAAACAGCTGATGCGATTGTGCTTAATGCTTTATAGTCGTTGGTCTCATAAGATTCTCCTTGTGTCTGTGGTGTGCTCTTTTTGTCACACGTTTAAAAATCGTTTAACACCGTAGTGTGTGGTGGCCTAGTAGTACTAGTACTAGTTGTTTTAATATTGATTAGTATCTAATTTTTGATGCTTTTAACAACCCTAAAAAGTAGTAAAATAAAAAAATAAGCAGATTTGAATACGGTAATGATTTTTCTCTCAATCTCTGTTCAGTTTGTATTTTGACTTTGTCCATGCATGGTGAAATTTACTAATTTTAGTTTTATTTTAACATAATTTAATGTATATTTGAAGATTGCAGTAATATAGTTATTGTAATACAAATTTAGCATATCTTTCTAATATCCTGCAACCCAACCTTTCAGTCAGACCTGGAATTTTTTGTAACATTTTTCATTAATTCTCAAAGAAAGACTAACTTTGTTGTTTCACAAGAAAACAACAAACTAAAAATACTGCATAAAACTATTCTAACAAATAGCTGGAGGATTGTTGAGAGTTTTGGTCCTTGTTGACTCCACACTGACAGTTGGCCATTTCACCGCTCTCTTTTCAAAAAACAAAATGTGTTCCAAAATCTCTCTTTCACACTTCTTTGTTCACAGAATCTCTCACTTTAAACTTGCTAAAGATCAGGTTATCATCTTGTGAACAGACATCTCATATACCGCCATCTGAATCCTGCTCCAAACTGCAAACAGCTGTGAGTGGGAGAGTGACTGACAGCGCACTCCTGTGTCCTCATCTGCATGCATTCACCGGGAGCACTTTTAGAGACATTACGGTAGCTCCGGAGGGACAAAAAGCAGTGGCCCTGTCAGCACTTGTCTGTCTCTACTGTCACTTAGAGCAGGGTTAAAGGCTGGGGAACATGGACAGTAAAAGTGGGTTGCGTAATATGGGGCTTACAAGAAGTGAGTGGAATCTTCAAGATTCTCATGTAGATTCAACAGGGACAGTAAAAAATTCAAAGAAATCTTAAAAAATGTAATATGGTGATCTACCACAACATATTATGACCTCTTGTCTAACATGCAAGAATTGAATGTGCTAATACACAGGCAATTGTAAGGCAGTGTATCGTCTAATATTCAACTTTTATATTCTACCATACTGTATATTCATCAGATATGGTGTATAAGTCTGTTTGCTGCGTGCTGTCTGCATATGATTATAAAAACGTTTTATTGATAATCAGGAAGTACACACTTGGCATCTTAGCTGTTCTTAGCTTTACTGTGGCAGAACTCCACACTGGTCTCTGAAAGTTGTGAAAAGGGCTTATAAAATCATCATGGTGAGTAATTAGGATGCTTTGGGTGCATAAGGTACACAAAGAATAACTTTGGACCAATGCAAATTGTTCAAAGTGAACTACTGTATTTTTTGGACTATAAGGCACACTTAAAATCCTTTAATTTTCTCAAAAAATGGCAGTGAGTCTTATAATCCGGTGCACCTTTTGTATTAATTCTGGTTGTGCTTACAGACCTTGAACCGACTTTATGCGGTACACAGCGCTCAAAAATCTGCCACACCGCTCGATGGATTGTTGGAACATTACGTCATAGTCAGTAGTCAGGAGTCTCACGGAGAACACTCATATTCCACTGAGTTGTGTTCTTTAGTCTGACAGAAACAGTTTTTTCAGTGCTTATATATTATGCAAATTAGCCATGTGGTTTTAAGTTTTAATTCTCTAAAACTTAACAAATGTGCACAAAGCTGCAGTAAACACATTATTACTCAATATATATTTGAGTTCTCCTCGTAGGAAATAAAAAAAACAAATTTAAATTATCCACTCTCATTCACGTTCATAATACAAATTCACCAAGACAGGGAGGCAACGCTGGATGAATTACGCCACGATCTGCCAATGGATCGTGAATGCCTGGGCTAAGGATCAGTCTCAAGTGTCATCCGTTTGTTTCGCTTAATGTGCTTTATAATCCAAAAAATGCTTGTTTTTCACATTTTTAAGACATTTTTAAGACAGTATAAATCAGATACACAGGCTTAATTAACTTGGCAGTTTTCTTGTTAAAGGTACAATGAGCAACTTTTCTGATGGAATGCCATCTGCTCATCTGAAATGTCCCATAATATGACATTAAACGCCTATCTCCAAGAAAGTCAAGCAGGTGATGCTACTAGGCCAAGTTACAGGTCAGATCTGTGGATAAGTGACTCTGCTCTCAGTAAGAATGTATGTTTTTCAAGACAATAAAATCCCCTTTAATTAGATAAATGCAAGTACAAGTTTAATGCCATACTGTGGAACATGTCAGTCAAAGCAATAAACTACAATAAATTTCAACTATTGCTCTCTCATCCATCACCTGTCACCACTTCATTGCTAACCAGTCTTTGGACTTGTTAGATACTGACTGGGAAATCCACTAGTGCAATATGGCTGACTAGAGCGCAATCCTGTACTTTAATATGGCTCCACTGAACTATACTGCCAGTCCACATCAGTGTCTCTTTAAGTTATCCCTCTAACCATGCCCAATGCCTCTGCAGGTTTCTCATTCAAAATTCAGGAGCTTTATTTAAACAGATGTGATAAAAGGGTTCCCATGTTGGACAGTGACAGCCCCATGATTACATGAGACGACTGTCAGGGTGCTCACATGGATCTGACAGGACAGGAACTCATAATGCAAAATACTGTATCATGAATTTACTATATTATAGTCAAAAGCGATGACATTTCTCAAAAAATGCAATGTAATGTCCTCATGTTGATGTACACAAAAGTAAATTCATAAGTCAAATGTAAGCCATCAAAATGTCTTCCCGTGTTTTGAAAATCTGTTCATTTCTAAAACTAATCCAAGACTGGAGGACTTCACAGTTTCAGTCACGTAAACGGGAAACGGCCGTTATCCGTTTTTTTCCATTATTCATTTAAACACAAAATAGAAAAATAAAAAAAACAAATCTTTATCCCTTTTTTTCATTTTGGTTTTGGAGGCAAGTAATGAAGAAAATGGTTGTTTTTTCATTTTCTTATTTTTGGTTTTATTTTGAAAAACGAATGAAAAATGATACTCTGATTCTGAATTTACATCAGAACTAAACTGGGCTCAAACCAGGACTCAAGGAAAACAAATGTGAACGCACTCGTTTCCACAAAAAATTGGTAGTTTGAGCCTCTTTAGAATATTGATATTATATTTTTGAGCTGGACACTTCACTGACATTATATGGATTGGTTTGCTAGATATTTTTGGTTGTGTGTTTTGGTGGAGTGACGGAAGATTTTTTTCGTAGAGCCCAAAATCACAACAGTGCGGCTTCACAAAATTGTTGATTTAACCAACAGAAAGTGAGAAAATCAAACAGTGAGTCAGTAAACACTGGTCACTAAAATCATCCGTAGTCCTTAATGAATGCCTCTGTTTGTTTATGTGGTGGTTTTTAATGTCTCATGGTGCATTTTGAGCTTCCTGCACATGTTTTCCAATGTGTTTTTTAACCACAAATGGAAAATAAACTAACCTAACCTAAAAGATAAGGAAATTAACCAACTGTTCAAGTCTACAGAGTCCAATCAAGGCAGAGGGATGACAAAAATACAAATATTGCATTTGTTACAAAATATGGAACACTGTTATTGCATCATCATTGCATGTTTTATTTTCACACTTCAGGCACCATTGTTTCTGTCCCTGGGCGTATAAGCATGGCACTAGCTCCTCTGTGCTGTGGGCTTCAGTGACCGCTCATGCACCAACACTCACATCAGATCACATGAAGCAACGTCTCAAAAAGTTTAGATCAAAATGGACACTAACACAAGAATTACGGCAGCAGTGACTAAAACAGTGCCATCAGTATAGACACATTTCACTTGTAGTTCTATTCACTATTGTTTCTACACGATGTTAAAGGTCCTATATTTAGCCAAATTGACTCTTGTGAGCTTTAAACCATGTTATAAAATTGTTACCTGATCAAAAACAGACCTGGAGTTATGTTTTGTTCCTTTACATCTTTGAGTAACCCTTTATTATTTTAGTCTGTCTACATTTCCAAACCTAAAACTGCTTTGTTCCACCTTGTGATGTCATGAAGCTGAAGATGGTAAGTCTTTGGTAAAGATTGGTAGCCAGGCTGGTGCCACCTAGTGCCTCTACTTAATTTAATTTCTCTCCAGCAACCAGCTCAGGAATTGGAATACTCTAGACCAGGGGTGTGCAATACGTCGATCGCGATCTACCAGTTGATCGCCAAGATCGTGTGGGTACATCGCCGTGTCTTAGTACTCGTCTCGGACTTGATCGCCTTTGGACTCGGTCTTGTCTCTCACTCGAGGTCTGACACTCAACAAGTGCGATCATATTTCATTATGGCCGCTGCTGTTGGCAATAAACTTGTAGCGGGGTGCAGGAGCATGTGGGGCGTCTCAGTGCAGCCTGTGCGCTCATTTGAAACCCGCGGAGACTCTACGGCACATCACAAATACATACACTCCCTATGCACGGCTTGTCTGCAACAGTGTGCCCTCGTGTACCAGCGAGCATCACAGGGCAGGTTAAACTTCCTAAACATCCTACCTGTCCATCTGCCTCACGTCAGCACGCTGCCCCTCGCCTTTTCACGCTCTCGCTCCTTCCTGTGTAGAGCGAACACAAGCCCACAGTGCGCGCTGTTTAGAAGAGCAAGACGAAACGTGAAGCAAAAACGAGTCTAAATTTGTGTTACAGTGTTGGCACAAAGCAGGTCTACAGCATAGAGCAGATCTACAGAACAGACCTACTGCCACATTTGGCTGAAGTTTGCCTAACAAAAGTGCACAAATGCATCTGTGTTTGTCACGATGTGTGTTTGGTTTGGTAAATGTGCAGAGGCTGGTAAATATCACTGCAAAACCAGAAAAGAATGCAACTTCAGTTTGGAACTTTAAAAAACAGGTTTAAAAATCTTACCTAGTTCCTTCAATTTTTCATAGTTTTGTGTAAAGTGCCAGAGGAAGTTCTCTTAAAGAAGGGCTTCTCAAACTGTGGGTGAGGGTCCAAAAAAGGGGCACAGAGTGTTTCAGTGCAGTTTGCTTGGCTTTGTATTAGGGAGATCATTTTGACTTGGTCATTTTGTAATTAGCTCGCACGCTGAAAAAGTGTGAGCTGCTCTAGACAGAAGTGCGAGTCCGAGCACCAGCCAATCAGTGAAGAGCCATACAATCTGTGTTGGCAACGATTCCCGAGACCGAGGATTTAAAGCTGGAGAATAAGAGAATGTTTGGTGAATTTTATCAGTGAGTGCGTATACATGCACATCAATAACCCGGTTATTAGCCATATCCCGGTTATGTCAGTATTCGGGTTACTGCGTATACATGCGCACTGAGAAACCGGGATACTCATATCCGCGTATACATGATCAAATGGAGTATCCCGGTTTCTTGACATAATCTTACAAATGCGCAGGTGCAAAAATCAACTTAAATCAATTTCATAAACCAGGAAAAATACAAACCGTGAGCTCCTTTAGCATAAGAAGCTAAGGAGCTACGAGATCTCCCACAATCCACTGTGCAGATTCTTCATTCAAATCTTCTGCATAAATAAACTCAACTTTACAACATATAAACCATAAACACTATAGAGCCACATCAGCCCGTTTGATCATATAATTCAGCTGTGATCACATTTGTTTATGTTTTACAGAAACGAAACTTAAGACCGTTTGGCTAATTAGCATAAACTGTTAGCGGCGATAAAAACAACTCGCTCCTTGCGCCGCTGATGCGATCAGTTTCTTTTGGACTAAATGACACGACTCTGTGGATTATGTGTGTTATTTCTGTGACAGAAGAGGCGCTAATGATGGTAAGTGTGTTCCGTGCATATAGAGTATAGGAGATAGTTCATGTTTTAGCTTTTCAGCGATCACACGAGTGCAGGTCGTACGAGTGCAGATTGCACGTGTGCAGGTTTAGCGCAGCTCTTTGTTTTACAGTCATTTCACTTGTTTGGTCACTTTATTTATGTTGGTCAATTTATTTATGTGACTACTGTTGTGGTGAAAGGCTGGAAAGTGTCTTTTGGACGCATGCGCACTCAACTTTATGTTGCAGTAACCGGGTTCCGATAATAACCGGGTTATATCGGAATAAACCAGCTACAGTAACCCGGTTTCTAAAGACAGGGATACTGAACC
This sequence comes from Boleophthalmus pectinirostris, assembly GCF_026225935.1. NCBI lineage: Eukaryota > Metazoa > Chordata > Actinopteri > Gobiiformes > Gobiidae > Boleophthalmus > Boleophthalmus pectinirostris. The sequence continues at coordinate 29,825,267 of NW_026571299.1, forward strand.
GGGTTACTGAAACCGGGTTACTGCGTATACATGCACCATCAAGAAACCGGGATACTCAAAAAACCCGATCATAACCGGGTTATTGATGTGCATGTATACGCACTCAATATATCATGTTATTGCCCTTCTTCCTACGGGATTTGGGAAAAGCTTGATATACCAGTTAGCTCCGTTAGCAGCACAGTATGTACGTCATGACCAAATAGTAGCGATTGGTTAAATGAAAAAAAGGACCCGTCTCCTGTCGAGCGAATGAATTCTAATGCTGCGAGGACAGACAGTTTCTGCGAAGTTAAACCAGCTGATGAATCAGGCTAAAAGATAGTTAGTTACAGGGCTGAAATAGTCACACACACACACAAAAACACAATGGAGCACGTCCTGTATTACGTGATGACATCACAAGATGGAATAGTGTTTTTTTGTTTGAGACTAGAACTCACATTTTGTGTGTTAAACATGTGTGAATGAAAGAAAACAAAACACCAGGTACGCTTGATGAGGAAACATTAAAACTGAGAAAATAGCATGATATGGGCTCTTAAATTTGTCAGCTATTGTAGTTTTTGTCAATGTCAATTTTTTACGGAATAAATAATAATAATAATAACTATGCTTAAAATTACACACACAGGCACAGAGGCCGGGGGAACATTCAACAGTATCTGTAATGATGTTACAGCATGGATTCAAAGCATCAGGGCAAAACAGGCATAAAATACAGGCAAAAAATATCACAGTCTATCAGCATCTAGCCGAGGTTTTTGAAAGTCTAACCAAAGCTTTTGTATCATCCATTTATAAATGTTATTTTTAGCTGGCTTAAGTTTTACTTCTGGGAATCTTCTGGAATTTCTCGAAGTTTGTATCATAAAACAGACTAGCAAGCATCATTCAAGGTTACTGCACAGAACATTTTGCACTTTAGCTGTAGCAAGAATTATGTATGAAATGAATATAATGAGATTATTGTTCACAGCACACACAAATGTCCAATCAATCCAACTTTCTGTCCTGTGAAACATAACTTTTTAACTCAATTTTAACTTTTCAAATCTAAATTTCATGGGGTTTTCTCAAATTGGTTGTTTATTTTGAAAATGACATGGGTTTATTTTGCTTATCACACTCTCATATTTTCTTCTGTCTGTCAAACTGCAGTTAATTTGCATACATTTATTTCGCCATTTGGAAATCAAACTAAACAGACCAGTTTCATTATTCTCACAGAACACAAAGAAAGATCAGACTAAACAATAACAGTTAATAGACCCTGTTTTCTGGCGTGTTTGCAGTAAATAATTCCCCTATAGATCTTTTCATTTGGCCAAGGGTTCATATAATACATCTATAATATAAAAGTTCCATCTTACGCAAAATTGACACTTTTTAGTTTTGAGTTTTAAGTCAGGGCACAATACTGTTACAATACAGGGAACAATACTGTTACCTCATCAGACATACCTGGAGTTGTGTTCTGAGTAATCCTTTATTATTGTCTACATTTCCAAAGCTCAAGTAGTTTACCTTTTACCTTTTGTTCAGTAGAGCTGTCACGTAAAAACAGAGGGAGGACCCAAAATGCAGGACTGCTTTAAAGTATTTAATAACAAATCCATAAATCCAAAAAAATCCTAAACACAAAACTAAACTGCCATGACACGAGACAAGATGAAACTCTGACAGAGACAATGGACCAACAAAGGGCAGAGGAGAACACAGGGTATAAATGCACACAGACACAGGTGAAACACGTTAGGACGGGGCAAACAATCCAGACACGAAGTGAAACTTAAAACTACAAGCAGACATGACAGATGTCAAAATAAAACACCAAAATGAGCAAATACAACCACTACAAACATGAACCATGACAAGAGCTTGGCTATTCGAGGGCTGAAATCATCCGAATGATTCTAGTGAAGGTGTATGGACTTTAAAAACACAGTGGAGCCCTGCCTGTATAATCACATGACATCACAAGGTGGGTGTGTGTCCTGGTTTCGAGAAGAAATCAGCCTAAATATGCAAGGTTTGTGTATTAAACATGTCAGAATGAAACAAAACACAACTCCTGGTATTTTTGTGATGAGTAAACAATATTATACCATATATCAGAAAATAGCATAATATGGGCTCTTTAACCTCTATACAGGTGGATAATACTGGCAAAAATTACCCAGATTATCTTGACATATTCAGATAATTTTATGTCATCCATCACTAATGTGCTTAAACGTGCTTTTTAAAATGTGTCTTTAAGCCATATTCACATGGGATTAGTTTTATCTGGGGTCCCCAGTAAATTGTAATAATTACGAATGTCATCTGTGTTTCTAATGTAAGGACTATACTCTAATCCAGTTATTGTATTTTTCTACAATTAAAAAGTAAAAAACATAAAGACCTGTTGTTGTGGCAACCGAGGACCAGCAGCATGGAGCCCCTATGGAGAAGTTTGGAGTTTTTGGTGCAAAGTTTGAAAAGTTTGGATTGGCTGTATCAGCGTGAACAGATTAAAAGAGAGAGACTGCAGCTGTTTCATTTGGAAATGTGATTGAGGCACCAGCCAATCAGCGAAGAGCCATACATTCTGTGTTGACAATGATTCCCGAGATCAAGAATCATGTAGATGCCATTGTGATTGCAGATCTTGCCAGTGCGGTAAGAAATATGGTGTTTGAAACAGTGCAAGTGCATTCTGTTAAAAAAAAACGTTAGCCTTAACTCAATAGAAGAAACATTGGCCACATGATGAATTAAAGGGTTCTTTTGTGTGTTTATCAGTCTGCCATTTACAGAATAAAGTCCATAAAAACTAGCCAGGCTGGCACCACCTAGTGCCTCTGCTCAGTTTCATTTCTCTCTAGCAACTAGGTCAGGAATCAAAATACACTAGACTGTTCACAAAAACCCCTGGAAGTGCAAGTTCAAGCACCACCCAATCAGCGAAGAGCCATACATTCAGTGTTGTCAACGATGACCGAGATCGAGGATTTAAAGCCAGAATAAAGAGAATGTTTGGTGAATTTCATCAAAAGGAAAGGCGTTATTGCCCTTCTTCCTACGGAATTTGGGAAAAGCTCAATATACCAGTTAGCCCTTGCATACGCGACAACCAAATAGCAGAGACTGGTTAAATGATTAAAAAGTACCCGCCCACCGTCAAGCGAACGAATTCTAACACTGCGAGGTCAGACGGTTTCTACGAAGTGAAACCTGCTGATGAATCAGGCTACATAAAAACAGATAGCTTCCTGACATTACTTTTCCTATGCAAATTAACACAAAAAACTCAGATGTTGTGAGGTAATTTAAATTTTACAGATAGGTAAAACTAATCCTGTGCCAGTAAGACTTGGGCTGAGATTCAAGTATTGTAACATGAACCACACAAGTCCACAAAAAACCTGATACCTTTATTTGAAAGATTACACTTTTTCATATTTTTTTATTTTTCATTTTTAAATTTTGCAAAACAACACTCCAAAACAACTATTGCAATTACCTCTCACCTGTAACTACAAACTTAAAAGATAAATATAGAGTAGTGTTTCCCAACCAGGTACATGGGGGTGTACTTGTAATAAATTCAGATTTGATTTTAAAACGAGGTGAAATTGAATAGTCTTTGATTTGAAAACAATCTGTAAATTTGATATCCTTCAATCTTCAGCAAGATTTTCAAAGGCAGTATCATTAACACAAGAAAATAGAGTTGACAATAACAGGTTTTATTCCAGTGTAATACAGTACAGCTCAAAGACTGTGACCATTTTAGACCATAAATTTGAGCTGGAATCTTTAAATATCTATGTTTATTATTTTTCAACAGCCTGCAGACCAGTGCCGCTACATCGTGGGCAGCATCCTGAGTGAGGGAGAGGAGAAGCCCAATGAAGAGTTACAGAAGCTCTACGAGAAGTTTGGCTTTAAAGTCTTCTCTCTGCCTGAATGTGAGCCACGCTGTCACCTCCTCCTTCCCCTGCACCTCCCCGCTGTCCCATGTGGTCGCCCCGAACAGAGTCTACCCCCAGCTCGCCGCCTACATCCAGGTATGGACACTCAAGCATGACCTATGACCTTTACGCTGGACCTTTGCATCCCGCAGATATTGTGTCTAATGTTATACTGTGGAACATTCCAGGCAAAGCAGTGACGTCTCTATGGTGTTGTTGTTGTTGTTGTTGTTGTTGTTTTTAGCATTTGCAGTTATTATGGTGTTATTGGATACAAAATCTTTTTGTTTTTACTGATTTAGAAAGTTTTGTTAAAGAACACATATTGTGCTAGAGCCACCTATCTAGTTCTACGACACCTGTGGATCATTCTATTATAATCTGCACATTTATTGATCTAAAATGAAAGAAATCAAGTCACTGTTAGAAAAGATACAGTACCCAGGGGGAACTGATGTTGCTATAAATGTCTTCCCAACAAAGAGCTGGCACCTATAACTGCACATCACACTAGCAGGTAGTGGATTTTTTTTTTTTTTTCATTTGTACCAAAATAACTATGCAATGCTGCTGAATCCTACGTGTATCACAGATTAAGAAAACAGCATTGGAAAATGAAGTAAGTACGGAGCAGTGGGCGTTTGCTGCTGCTGGTGAAAACGAGAGTTGATCTGTTATATTGTGTCTTGAAAATACATTTAAAGATTGCTCAAACATGCACGAATTTGAGAGTGTAAATGAGACAAGAGAATAAGTTTACCGTGTTTAAGCTCTGAAAAGTCAATTTTTCTGAACAGGTCTGCTTTAAAAAATTTACAAAAAAAGACACTTAAAATTACATTACATTAACCAATTAATAAAATGTTAAAAGTATGTACTAAAATGCACTAACCCAGTGTCTGACAAACTTTTTTCTGGGGATTTTAAAAGTCACAAATCTTCGTGACCCAAGTCAATAGACATTATTTGTAAATCACAAAATAAATTTGTGACCATTATTGAACATTAATGAGGATATTTTATTGTTGACTGAGTGATCGTGTCTTTCTGAACAATTAGTATAACTCAAGTTTTGAACAATGAAAAAAGTAATCAGTGTTTCCCATAGAAAATTGATTAGGCAAGGCGGTGCTGCTGAAAAAATGAGGAGTTGGGGGTGCACGGAGATCTATATATATGTATATTACAGACCTACATGCAGATCGTGACAAGGCGACCCAAAAAAAAAATCTCTTGCGACTCAGTCTTTGGGAAACACTACACTACAGTCAACTCATAATGACTTGACTGTTTCTACTCTGATAACAGCTAAGTAGAGTTAGTTAATTCGCATTTAATTCATTTTTCTTTTGCCTTTGCCACCACAGCTGAAAGCTTAGTACCTCTGTGATTCATAACATGCCAAAATGTTATCGTCACAAAAAATACACCAGAACCATTGTGGGAATTCAAATGGCATGGCTTGATTACTAACTATTTAAAACTCTCATTTACAATTCACTACCCTCTGTTTAGGAAGCGCATCCAGGCTCTTTTAAAATCATCCAAGGATTTTCTACGCTGCCGAAATTGTGTTCCTGTCAGTGAATGAGAGACACGCACATGTATTTTGATAGAAATTTGGCTGTGCTCAGTGTGGGGGAACTGCAGCCCAGAATCTAAATGGTAATTGGATCAACAAATCTATAAATTATTCAGCTCAGGGGCGCGGGGTTTCCTAATTTGCAGTGAAAACATGAAATATACCACACTGACCCTGGTAGAAATTAAGCAACAGGTGGTGAGGCAACACATTTAATAAGGCTAAAATAATGGTGAAATACTTGCGTAATTTAGCAAACTAATTAAGTGCAACATCATGACTGGAATTAAAATGCGTGCCACACTTGCCTCTGTCAAAATTGCTCAAATTCTTTTCAGTTCATAGTATTTGGATAATTTTGCTGCTTGTATGTATGACTATTCACTTAACATGCCATACCAAAATAAGAGATTCAAGCTGTGACCGAATTCACATCTATTTATTTCTTACATTGGAGACACTATTGGTGCTGTTTTGTAATAATGTACTTGTAATGTCAAATGTCTGAAAATTGTGCATTTGTTTTCCCACAGTGCCTCTTGGAAAGTAGTAGACAGTAGTAGGGGTGTGCGAAAATATCGAAATGTTTTCATACCAATATATCTCCAAGAGTATTTTTTGGTATATTCTACAAAATTATTTTATGACAGTGCTACGATTTTGACATTTATTCAGAGAAAGAAAATTTGATTATTGTATACACGTGGCATATTCACTGTTTTAATGTTTACAACTGTCTGCAAAAGTAGTGATTTAAGAAAGAAATACTTTTGGTTCCTAAAAATAGTGATATATTGCAGAATATCTTGTTCAATATATCGATTATTGCATGTGTCACCATTTTGTGATAATAGGGGTGTAACGATACCCAAGTCTCACGATACGATATCATCACGGTATGAACCTCACAGTACGATATTTATTGAGATATCATGCAAAAGCTCACGATATGGTGGGGAGGCTCATGAGGCGATTAGGGATGTAACAATATCCAAATTTCTCGGTACGATGTTTTCACAATATACATCACACAGTACGCTATTTATTGCGATATTTTGTGGAGGCTAAACTGTGAATGTGCTACGTTTTCTTCTTTAAATGCCTCGACAAGACTTAATCCAAAGAACTAAGACTTTAAAGTGCTTAGAACTGTTATTTCTTCTTGTAGTCTACACTGAAATGGAGCAAAGGATCATGGTCTATGTAGTTCTGTCTTTTTTAGAATTTGCTGCACCATAACTCTTAATTTAAGCAAAGAGACTTGCAATTTGATATATTGTGATGGTCCACGATATTATTGTGAGAACTTTGACGATACGATATCACAATATTTCGGTTCTTGTTACACCCATATGTGATAATATTCTATTGTTAGCCATATATTGAGAATCCCATTGAATCATGAGGAACCCTGTGATTCCTAGCCCTAGTGGACAACAACTTAGACCGCCCCATATTGACCACAATACATTGCAAGAGTCCAAAAACGGCAACGCTTCAAAGTCTGACACATATCAGTTAATGTTGACTCGTAATTAAGAAATATCTTCCCCTCTCTATGAGTTGAGTACAAAGCAGTGGGCGGAAATAGGGGATAGATGGAAACTGACATTGTTGGAGCCCTAAGCCTCACACATGGGTGACTTAAGATGAATGCAGCGGCACTTGTCATGTCTGTAGTTTCATTGAGCACTTCAGAAGAGAAGAGTTCCATCAAGAATAGATTAAGTATTAGTACTAAGCTGAGCACTCAAGAGGCTGTACTGGAACTGCTCTGATCGTGATGACCCTTTAAAAGCTTTTGACATTTACGGTGACATTTGAACACATGGAGTGATTTTAGAGTGCCCTGTTGTAAGTGTCCTCATTTGAGCATGGAGTTTCTCAATCAATAAAATAATAATTATCAAAACTTATAAAATATCACATAGAAATACACTGAGGATGCATCAAATTTCCACTGATGGATGAAGTAAATGATCATGGAACCTGTTTCATACTGTGGCATATTAGGCCATAAGTGAACTCTTTTATGGAGAATAAATATGGATTTCAAAAAGATAACATAGTCCTGGATTAGACTTGGTTTAGTCCTGGTTTAGTCCTGGTTAAGTCCTGGTTTGTCCTGGTTTAGACCTGGTTTAGTCCTGGTTTAGACCTGGTTTAGTCCTGGTTTAGTCCTGGGTTAGTCCTGGTTTAGTCCTGGTTAAGTCCTGGTTTAGTCCTGGTTAAGTCCTGGTTTAGTCCTGGTTTAGACCTGGTTTAGTCCTGGTTTAGACCTGGTTTAGTCCTGGTTTAGTCCTGGTTTAGACCTGGTTTAGACCTGGTTTAGTCCTGGTTTAGTCCTGGGTTAGTCCTGGGTTAGTCCTGGGTTAGTTTAGACCCTGGTTAGACCTGGTTAGTCTGGGTTAGTGCTGGGTTAGACCTGGGTTAGACCTGTTTTAGACCTGGGTTAGATCTAGGTTAGACCTGGTTTAGTCCTGGTTTAGTTAAGCTTTATATGGTTGTTTGCAGTGGTCAGCGCCTTTCAAATACGATCCTTGTTGAACCTAAGGGATGCACATGGGAAGTGAAGGTAGTCTGAAAAGGGGATAAATACACAGTAGTTTGTAAAGGACCTGCTTTGGGCCCAGTTTACTCCTTATGAAGACTTGGTTTGGTCTTGTTCTAGTCTTGGTTTAGTCAGGGTTTATTTTCTCGTACATTATCGTTTTAGTTCCAATTATGATGATTTGCATGAACTTATGTGAACTGACCCTTACAGGATGTATTGTATAGTGCCTGAATGATATATTATTTTCCTATTGGCGACTTCCATTGGAATATTCACAAAACACAATGGGAAGTCTTAATCATTACAGATTTTTCTTGTCGTTCATAGAGCAGGGATTTTTTTCTTTGAACTGATCAATCCTGACTTTTTGGTATGGTAAATATGTCTTTCAATCGTAATTTGATCCAATTTCATTGCGAATTCACACAAATTAGTCACATTTATTCCTACAAAACTGAATTCTGCTACAAACAATACAGAGGTTTTATATAGCAGTCAAGAAACTCAAGCATAGGCAAGAAAAAAACATTTGCCGCCAGAGAATTGATTGTGAACATCCCGATTAAATAGAGCTTCTGAGCTGATCATTGATGATTTGAAATGATCAGAACTTGTAATTTGATTAAAATGTGGTTAAATCCTTCTGGAAACATTACTTGCACTGGAGTTTTTCAGTATCTTAAAAAAATCTAAATGAAAGCCAAGATTAACTGTAGATTTATTTCTTATACACAAGTCAACAATGTAATAATGGCATGTGTTTGGATGAGACGTTAAGTATGTCCTTGAGTGACATACATAGTTACGCATTATAAGTATAGTTGGAGTTATTATTTATTAACTCTTGAATAAAGTCTCCTTGGACAAAGGTGAGTGAAGGATGCCTTGTGTATTAAACAGTCACCAGATGCTGCTGTTTTTGCCTCAGGCTTTATTGCACCTTGTTCTCAACCCTAACGACCTAAAAGACACTGACTAAGAAATGTCCCTCGCTGGCTTCCATCACGAATAACTAATGTGATAACTCAACTTCTCGTTTTATTTTTATCCTTCAAGAGGAAGAATACTGGATCTTATTTTACTATATACCACTGAAGCTGTATTTTATCACTAACTTGCAGTTTATTTAGTAGCTGTTTTGTCTGAGAGTCTTTAAAACCTAAAATTGTGATTAAAGGTGCTATATTAGGTTGGCAAAAGTAGTGAAAATCAGATACTAATCAGTACTAAAACTTTCCTGTATAACTAATACAGAGCGATATCCTTCTGGATTTCCAGGCAATACTAGTATCAAAACTAAATACTCATTTGAGCAGGTATCCATACTTAAAACGTCACATTCACTGGACAGTAGGGATGTAACAATAACTGAAATATCATGATATTGTGTTGTCAAAGTTCTCACAATAATATCGTGGACCCTCACAATATATCATAGCATTACAAGTCTCTTTGCTTAAATTGAGTTATGGTGCAGCAATAGCTTAAAAAGACAGAAGGAACTACATAGACCATGATCCTTTGCTCCAATTCAGTGCAGACTACAACTTTTACGTCTTAGTTCTTTGGATTAAGTCTTGTCAAGGCATTTAAAGAGGAAAAAGTAGCATATTAAGAGTTTGTTTGCCTCCACAAAATATCGCAATAAATAATGTACCGTGAGGTTCATACCGTGATGACATTGTATCGTGAGACTTGGATATCGTTACACCCCTACTTTCCTGAATAGCTTTTGAATGATGTTGAGCTGTATCAGAACATGTATAAGAGCACATAGACAAGTATACACACATGGACCACTATGAAACCTACCTGGACCACTGAGGGATTACACAGATACAAAGCCACATGAAAGCAGTATTATTTGCTGGTTAAAATCACATTCTATTGTCTAAAGAAAAAGTGTTTTATTATCATCAGAGTATCAGAATCAGTATTTACTATCGTCTCTTCCTTAGTATTGAAATCGAGTTTGAAGTTTTAGTATCGTGTGATGTAATACTGTGTAATTTTCCTCCATTTTGTCCCCGTAGAGAAATTATTTTCCTTTGCATGGAATTTTTCAAAGTATAGCATTATAATCTTTTCTAACTTGCTATTACAGAGGTTTTTATTGTCCAGAAATATCTTGAGAAAACATGCATTCTGACTGTGAGTGGGGTCATCTCTCCATAGATCTGACCTCCCACCTTTAAATCCATCTTTTCTACCTATTAAAACCACACATGCTATTGGGATTATTGCATCTGCTTTAACAGTTCATATTTCAGTGTTCTTTCAAAGGTTAATGCTCTCACTGGCTATCACATGCACACCAAAATCTGAATATTATCTGATTTCTGGACCTAATCTGACATGAAATGTAAAGTGCAAAATCTCATGTGAGTATTCAGAGATAACATGATCAGAAAGAAATTCAATGATCTTACTGTTTACATGTAATAATTTTGTAACTGAAAAAATCTGATAAAAATGTGATTTTGAGTGTGCATCTATCTGCAGACAAAGTGTTTTAAAATGTGCACTGTGTACTGAACCTGTTATCAAATCCTGAATGCAGTACTTGTTAGTAGGGATGGGACGAGATCTCGCAAGATCAAAGTGACACAAGACTGTGTGCACACTGGAAAAACTATCTCGCGGGATTGTATCCTCCCGTCTTTACATTTGGCACCAGTTCAGTCTAATCATTTAAATAATAAAAATGAATACATATAACATATAAAATACATTCAAAAAATGTAAATTATTGTAAATTATTTCCAAATCTTGTGTCTCGTCTTGTTGTGCAAATTCTGTCTTGTCCCACCCCTACTTGTCTTACTTGGATGCATTGTTATGTAATATATTTTCCTCTCTGTTTAAGAATATTTTCATGACTACATTACCAACAATTACGTATTTTTGTAGCTGTTATTGCTGTAGTAAAACATGGATCCTAAGCACTCCTCACATGCTAACTGTCTGGTCACTTCACCATTGTTGTGCAGTGCTCTCATGTCTTATTCAGTGGCCTATGTGCACAGTGAAGATGTGCAGTGACACAGACTAAACGCTCTGAATGACTGTAGCCTCCCTCTGTGTTAAAGCTCACATTTGTGCTGTGTATTATTATGTAACCCGCAGCCAGCCCGCGTTACATCAACTGATGTCACCTTGTAGAGCGGCTATTTTGTTTTAACTCTCCCATGTGTTAATCTGAAGAAAAGAAGACCAAAATGAAAATTTTTGCAATATTAGTTTTATTCAGTGATTATAATTTTAATATACAAGATATTATACAATATACCAGTCAGAAGTTTGAATGATGTAAACTGATTAATTACTCATCTACAATTTACAAATGTTTATTCATTATCTGCTCATGTTCTAATATTGAAATGTTTTAGTAAATGATTGCTGTAGTTAATGTTTAGGTGGTAGGTATTCCTTATTAACTGTTACCAAACATTCAAACCTGTCATACACACTTTAAGAGACTGAGTTCTTGTTGTACGGGTGAGCTAATAACAGGCATCAGCATTTAGTGTGCACTCCGGCTGATCAATAATGAAGCATCTCCGTTTAGTGGGAACGAGAGGGAGTGCGAGGAGTACATGGGCCCTGATGTAATATGGATGAGAGGCAGAGGAGTACTGAGGGGGACACGGTGACGTAGGAGCCTCTTATAGGGAGCGCCATAAGGACACTTGCATAAAAGTTATAAATGTGTGGCGGCTCATTGAAATATTTACAGGGAAAGAACTAGGACTATAGAATGCAATTGACTTTGTTGGCTTGCAGTGTACGGTTGTGTTCATACTTGTCCTGGTTTGGTCTCGTGTGATCCCAAGTAGACTTGGTTTAGTCCTGGTTGAGTCCTGGTTTAGTTCAGGCTTACTTATGGGTTTATTGAGTTAGGTCAACTTTTCAGAAAAAACAATCAAACAATCAGTCAAACAATGAAATGCAGTACAGTATTCATTAACTTTTTAGAATAACCATGTAAAATATTTTGACCTAAAATTTATTTCTTTATTTGACAAGGACAATGCAGTCAGACACAAATACAGATACAAAGCTTAGATACAACTCCAAAGCCAATCCAGCTGTTTTATAAAGCACTAATAAATTAAACATATGTGTAATGCAGTGGAAATTATATACATACAACAATTAATGAACAGAAAAAGACCTCAAACTAGTATATAAAGACCCCATTTACACTGAAACGAATCCATGTATCATCGTATCGGAAATGTTCTGCGTTCACACAGGTTGTTTCTGTGTCCCCAATCCCCATATGTGTTTACGTTTTACGCGTTGGAGATGGTTCATGTTAAACTTTCATATGCATAGACCGTGTATATGAATATATTCTAGCCTCTTAGCATTTTGGCAGTGAATTTGCTACTTCGCAGTGCATTGACCTACTTCGCAGTGCATAGTGTATTAGCGTTTTCAGGCATCCACACAGATGAATTTGTGGGAGCTGGCGACACCAGATCATTCCCTCTCTGGAGCCGTTTTCCATTGGATTAGTGTGGACGAACACTGCATCTGCAATGAAAATGATTCAAATACGTACTAGTGTGGACAGGGCCAAAGACATTGCTCATCTGTATGAATACAACAGCACGTTTATACATTTTCAGCGCTCATTCATTCCCTCTGACACTGTTTACATGTGGGTACAGTTTTAGTTAGCTTTTTTTCAGTCAAGATTTAAGCCTGAAGGTGAACATTTTAAACTCAGAAATACATTTCTTTTCAGTGGGTAGTGTGTTTCAGAGTTTACAGCTGTTATAAGAAAAGCCTGACCAAATGACATTCTGCACTGGAGGATTTAGGTTGTTGTTTAAATAGAATAAAAACAACTCTCTAAATGTTGACTGGTCAAAAACTACACCGCTTCCATATAACTTACACAGCTGTTGGTAAATTTAATGTGATATTGCTGCAGTATAGTTTTCAGTATGTCTGCAGTGCTCACTCAATGTACCTATTACCATTTACTACAATACAATTTCCAACACAAAATAATTTAGATTTTTTTATAATACCACGTGATCATCATATTTCTGTGTTTCAATATCAGTACTTGTTCAGTTGAGTATATAAATGTAACACTAGCTGGCTTTGGTGTCAATTTCATTTCATGTCTATATTATGTGATTGTAATTTGTGATTCTGTGGTAGTTTTTACATTATTTCGGCTTAAGGTGGATTCAAGGCCAGATTAAGTACTGCTCGTATCCCACATGTGCACGTCTCTTATACTAATTGAATTAAAGTCATTGTTCGTACGTGGAATGGCCCGGAGCGTTTGGGATCTCCCTTTTGAATTGAACTCGCATTGTTTCATCAGAGACACGGTTAAGGCTGAAGGAATCTCAACAAAAGCTCCACTATTAGCAGTTCATAGTATCACTGCGAGGTCGCCATCAATTAGTCATTTAAGTGTGTGCGTGTGCTCTGATAGCGCCCCCTGGGGATCAAAAACAACATAAAACCACAGGAGAGAAAGGATTATAAAAGAGCGTGTCAAAGGAAGAGAAGGGGCGCTCGGTCATTGGACAGTTAACATGTTTAAAGAGCTTAAAATTTGCCTTTATTTGTGAATATGTCATGCCTACACCGTGAGAAGAACTCAAGATAAAGCGGCTTGGTTAAGATTGTCCGTAGAGCCTTACCCCCCTGCTGTTTTTACCTGAGGGGATGTGCGGTAATGAATAATTATCAGCCTAAATAAGTGAATGTAACCAGGTCAGCGATTTCACGTCACCACACCTTGACAGTTTGAGTTGGATTCCAAGTGAGTGAAATATAGATGTGCAATTCCTTAATAAACATACATCTAATTATAAACCAGGGTATAATGCATTACTGACAACAAAAAGCTTTCAAAAACTATTCATTTGTTTTCGAGTAGACTTTTTGGTGGTAGCATATCACCCACCCAACTCAACATGGAAATTCAAAGTTGTTGTTTTTTCACTTTATTTTTGTATGTGTTTGAAAATTATAATACATTTATAGAACAAAACTAAAAGTGCAGACCACAACAAAACCAAATAAAATAAAATTCAGAGCATCTAGAGTAAAATAGTAATTATCTATCTTCACAGTATTAACATATCGAAGCCAAATAATCGGCCCATTTCCTCCAATACCTGTTACATTTAGCAGGAGAAAGTCTCAATGAAAATGTCAGTCTCTCCATGTCATAAATTTCGTTAACTACTTTGATGCAGTCAGTAAATACAGGTGCATCTCTACACAACCATCTCCTGTTAATGGCTTTCTTTGCTCCAGCCAACAGTATTGACAAAAGATATTTATCTGATGTCTGTGTTCCACATGCAATATTACAAAAAAAGACTTCAGTAAATGCCAATGATATTGACAGGTCTAATCTGAATATACTTTGAATAGCTTTTATCACCATCGTCCAGTAAGGTGCGATCTTAACACAATCCCAAAATATGTGAAAATGCCCTGCTCTGACATCACCACAGTCTCTCCAACACTGAGCCCTCTTTGGGTCATTACTTTGCTTACTCTTTATATAGGGTGTAACAAAAAAACGTACAATAGTTTTCCATGCAAATTCCCTCCAAAGACCCGAGCTGGAGGTAGTCATTGCAGCTCTGCACATATTGTACCAGTCATCCTCAGATATTGTAATATTAGAGCCTTTTTCTGGAAATTCAAAGTTTAAACCATACTTCAGAACATTCCCCATAGAGATTGATAGATTCTATGCATAGACTGTATATATAAATTTACATGGCTGTTTACAAGTCTTCCTGGTGGCGCTTCTGGCTCCATCCACTCTGTTTCCAGTTGACTTTACATTGCGATATTGTCACCCCTCTCTCTGTAACTGCTGCTTATTGCTGCTCGTCATTTTGGTCTTAAAATATTTGTATTAACCCGCTCTGCATGATCCTGGAGTTTGTATTTCACCATTTTGTCTGTTCATTAATTCCTATTCCTAATATGGAACTCGGCTCAAAATTCACTCCTGTAACCTCCTGCACCGCCAGCTTCATTTGACTGGAGCCAAGCACTACAAATTTCTTTATGGCTCTATGTCATACTGGGAAATATTTTATCCAAAGCAATAATATTTCCATGGCAACAAACAAGAGTCCCTCCTCCTATATGTTTGAGCCAAGTTTGTGGATATGCAAACCTGCTCACAGTATTTACGCATGTTTAACCAAAAAAGTTGAGCAGTGGGGCTTTAAAGGTGCATTGTGTAACTTTTCTGATGGAGGCTCTGTCAAATACCCTGTGGAGATGTTATTACTTCGTCTGGAGTAGGGGTGAGCAAAAATATTGAAATATCGATATATTGTATTGTTTAATGTGATGATACAGTATCTATATCCGAGGCTGCTGTATCGATATAATAGTAATGATAATGCATCAGTTTTATATCGCGCTTTTCTGGACACTCAAAGACGCTTTACGGTGCGGTAACCCTGGGACAGACTTATGGAAGGGAGGCTGCCAATCTGCACCATTAGCCCCTCTGACCACCACCATCACTCACGCACACACCACTTCCATACTAGGCAATGTGGGTGAAGTGCCTTGCCTAAGGACAGTTTTTACGACTGGCGCCCCCTTGTGGCACCTGAATTTCCCAGTGGTCTCTCATTCAAGAACTAACCAGGCCCAGCCCTGCTTAGATTCTGAAATCTGATGGGATCAGGCTTTGACAAGCTGGTATGGCCAATAGATCGCCAAGATATATTTTTTGGTATATTTTGTTAAATTATTTTGTTACGGTGCTACAGTTTTGTTTCTTGTTTAGAGGAAGGAAACTTTTTATGCAATACTTTTCACTGTTTTGAGGATTAAAATGGGCAAGTTTCATATGAACTTTGCACAAGAAGTGATTTAATAAAGACTTTTAGTTTCACAGCCATGATTTAGCCTTTATTTTTGTTGTACTGTATCGAATTGATTTGAAATATATTGTATCGAGGTACACATTGTGGCCTATGTATTGAGATATGTATCGTATTGACAACGTCTTAATGATACCCAGCCTTAGTCTGAAATGTTTCACAGTATGGTATTTAACTTTTCTGCATGGAGACCAAACCAGACCAGAAGTTACAGGTCAGATCTAAGTCAGTCAGCATGTCTGTATTTATAGGTATTTTTCAGATATAAAACCTATGCATCTTTAAGTTGCTCTGAAAACAGGAAAGTCATGGACATTTGTACATTTATTTACCAGACAAGACTTAATAATGAAATACGAGCAGTGAATATTTTTGACACATTATCAAAATCGTCAGACATCATCTCCCAGAGCAGGGCCATCTCAGGTCTTGTTTACCTGCGACATCAGCAGAGCTCCATTGGCTAACCCCTAATCAGGTCAGCACATGAAATATAGTCACTGTGGACAGGCAAACACATTTTCCATATTTAATTTAACATATAATGGCATCAAAGAAAGAAAAAGTGCAGAAGAGGCGCTGGTGAATAAACCATGAGCTGAAGAAAGGTGAGGAATCAACACTCTGAAACCTGTGAATCTGCAAGTGAGGAAAAATAAGATCTGTCTGGAGTCTAAGTAACAGCCCCCAACCACAAGCGAGTACAGACCTGTGAATTAAAACAAATTTAAGTCATGTGTTAATATCACCGGTTGGCTAATGCAAGATTATTTTATAGTGAGGCTAGAGGTGGTCAGTCATCATTATGCAGCATCACAATAGACAAAACTGACTCTTGTGAGCTATAAGTCATGTTAGAATATTGTTACTTCTTCAAAAACATATGTGGAGGTGTGCTTTGTTTCATTCAAACTTGTTTGAGTAATTCTGGTTTATTATATTTTCTACATCTCCAAAACTCAAAATGCTCTGTTCTACCTTGGGACATCATGAAGTGGTAGTTTTCAAGTTAACAGCTGCTTTTTACCTTTAGTTCAAGAGAGATTGGCAATTCCAGGTCTGAAATCATCCAAATGATTTTAGTGAATGTGTATGGAATTTAAAAACACATTGGAGCACACCCTGTATTACCACATGAGATCACAAGATAGAAAAGAGTGTTTTCTGTTTGAGAGAAGAACTCTGAAGCCTAAATATGCAGAATGTGTGTGTTAAACTTGGGTGAATGAAACAAAACACAACTCCAGGTTGTATAATATAGATCAGAAAATATAGCATAATATGGACTTTTTAAATTGCTTGGTTTAAATAATTGCTCTGGACTACTTTAGCTGGAGGATTGGTGGGTTGATGGTGGAAACTAGAATGCCCAGAGGAAACGCACCACACTCTTATAAAAACAGATTAGGAATTTCATTTGAGGCAAGCAAAAATATTCTCTGGGTGGAAGGCAAATATGAAAAGTTTCAATTAGGGATCCACTGAAGAAAGAAAACATTACTGTGTATAGCAGCGTTTTGTGTACTTCATTGACACAGTAATTAGATCTCAATTAGAGTAAATGCTAACGACCTTGTAATTAAATACAATTAAATTACAGTTCATGCTTTATTAAAGTGAATGTATAATGTCTATATCATTAAAAGGCTGTGTGTGGAACTATACAAGTATTGTATTTTCCAGACTATAAGTCGCACCAGCCAAAAAATGCGCAATGAAGAAAAAAACATATGTAAGTCACACTGGACTATAAGTCTCACTTTTTGGGGAAATGTTTTTTATAAAATCAGAGACCAGGAACTGACATTTCATCTTGAAAGGCAAGTTATAGTAATAAAAATAGAATAGAGAACAACAGGCTGAACAGGCATTAATAGGTTAACGTAACATATTAACAGTTATTCAGATAATTATAGCTTAAACAACAGAACATAAGTTTACCAAACTCACAATCTCACTCCAAATCACTAAATCCATTGAATTCTTCCTCGGTGTCACTTCTGAGCGATCTCCGGAGGTAAACCATAGATCTATGATGTAAACAGAGCGTCGCTTCCTCTACTGTGTAGCTGTCATCAGACTCAGCATCAGCTCCAGTTAGAATTATTCCAGTCTTTCTAAATCCTAACAGGATGGTTTTGGTTGTCATTGAAGTTCAGGCTTTGTCGATTCATCCAGTGATTTCCAGGAAAGTTGCATGGCACACTCGCCCGGTTGCCGTGAAGCTGTGTTCTCTCCATCCCCGCTTTCTGCCAGTCCCTCACAAGTTTCTCGCTCAGTCCAGACTTTCTTTCTGCTGCTCGATTACCGTTTTTGGCTGCATATTTCACTATTTGCAACAAGACAGTGGCTTTTTCTACAGGAGGCATGCGCAGTAGAATGCAAAGTGACAGTGGTACAGGAGTAATGGTAGTACTAGATACTGACACACAAACCTAGAGCTTCTCACAGCTGTCAGTGTGAAAATTTTTATATATAAATCGCACCGGAGTATAAGTCGCAGGAAATACCCAAACCATGAAAAAAGGTGCAACTTATAGTCCGAAAAATACGATATGTCATATATGGAAGTGCCTATTCATTTGTCAAAAAAGTACCTGTCAATTACAAGTCAAGTATACACCAAGTTCCAACTGAAGATCTGTGTTGGATTTTTGGTGCCTTTTTTTTTTTTTTTTTTTTTTTTTTTTTTTAACATATGCAGGTGGCCCTCAACCAGAGCATATCAATAACTGTTATCAGAAATGACATGTGTTTTAAACTCCAAAAAGTAAATGCATTTAGTTTAATTCTGCTCCAAATTAACACGCTCTTACCTTATACATACTTGAATGCTTTCACATAATCAATTATATAACCAAACCCTACATTCCAGCGCCTCCATTTTCTCTATTTGTGAATGCTTTTATGTCTTTTCTTGTCTCATTCGTCAAGGTAACAGCCTCAGCACTGAACCAAGGCTCATTACCTTCACTCTGTTCACTGGAAACCTTGAATACCACAAACGCTTGCTAACATTCACTTTCCTTGTTTGCCATTTTGATTTCTAGGTTTTTCTAACATCCTTTCATCATAATGTTGTCCACAGATAATTATTTTGGAGTTTGGAGCTTGGATGAGAGGTGTTAAGAAGCATTCAAGACTTCAGAAAATATCTAATTTTAGGGGAAAAGTTGGGAGTAAACAGATGGCTTGTTAGATTTCTGGTTTGGTGACAGTGTTTTTGCTTACCTCTGTATTTGAAAGCAATTAAAAGCAGTTCTTTAGCATATGGTGACTGCAGAATGGGGATTAAAGTATAGTACAGTGTATTCTGAAGAGGGTTGGGAGATATTTTATAATGAGGTTATATAAGGTTAGCTTGACTGCTTCTTGTTACATAATAGTCAGTGAGAAACAGTTTAATATTTTTTGTGTTTTGTGTGTATGCATATGCTCAAGGACTGCTGATGTAAAAAGTAAAAGTAAAGTAAGTAAATCTTTTAAAAGGTCTCTGGTGTGCAAGGTCTCTGACAAATTAAAAACATAAAATAATCTGTAATGGCCATAATCAGAAAAAAACATTACTTGCCAAATCAGGTTTTGAATAATGCATTTGGAAACTTATTATATTAAATGTATGAATTCCAATGAAACCATGTACTGAGAATGTGTTTAAAAATTAAGATTTATGTCACAATTTTGAGAGAAAAGGCAAAAATAGTTTTGACTAGCCTTGAGTCTTCACTAAAATATTTAACAGCCAGATGCGCTTGGGGACAGTTAATCTTCTGGAGTCTTTGTACAGTCCTGTTTACCACTATGAGAAAGTAATATACATAGTAGCATCCGTACTTGTGTAACCATTGACATATTTATTTGCCTTCTACATTTTGTTTCCAGAAAGGACTGGAACTGACCCACAGAGCGTGTAAAACCTCCGTCCAATATTGAGACAATGCAGCCAACCACAGCTGCTAAATTGTAGTATGCTGCTCTCAAACGCGGGAGACATCTCCTCTCCAAAATTCTCTTAACGTTCTGAATCAAATATATCACTTCTTGCTTTGATTGTTGATTTCACAAATGTTTATTTTGACGCGAACGGACTATGCGTCTCTCTGATTGATTAATCTGCCAGTCGGTCACGCCCTCTGAAATCAGGGAGAGAGCACACAGCTCCAGATCCACTCGTCTTTGTAATGTTTTGTCAAGGCGTGTGGCTCTGGCTGGTCAGGTAACACATTTATAGAAGTTTGGTTGACTTCACTTGCCTCTTTCTGTCAGAGGTGTGAGTGGTCAGACTGTTCTTTCCTTGATGTGTTTCACTCTGAAAATATAGCGCAAATGAACCTGCAAAAATTACAATTAAGGCAAGGCAAGCAACAAGTTTATTTGTATAGCACAATTCGTACACAAAGTAATTCAAAGTGCTTTACAGAATAAGAAATACATTAAAATCATAATAAAAACAAATCAAAACATGAAGATTAAAATTAAAAAAGAGAGAAGAGTGCGGAATGAAAACCTTTCAGTTATATGCACAGTTAAACAGAAATGTTTTGAGTCTGGATTTAAACAGCGTCACAGAAGAGTCTGTCTCACATGTTCAGGAAGACTGTTCAGGTTTTAGCTGCATGAACCTGAAACGCTGACTCCCCTTGTTTAGTTCTGACTCTGGGCACCAGCAGGAGGCCGGTCCCTGAGGTCCTCAGAGTGCGAGATGGTTCATATGACACTAACATGTCACAGATGTACTTTGGTGCTCGGCCATGGAGAGACTTGTACACAATTAAGACCATTGTTCAACACTAGGGTTGTATGCATTTTACACAGTTGTTACCCATCCTGCCTCCGAACCTGATTCATCAGCCGGTTTCACTTCGTAGATTTGTTCACTCGACGGTAGGTGGGTACTTTTTATCATATAACCAATCGCTGCTATTTGGTCGCGCCGCTAACTGGGCTCACTGGTATATTAAGCTTTTCCCAAATCCCGTAGGAAGAAGGGCAATAACGTCTTTCCCCTTGATGAAATTGACCAAACATTCTCTTTATTCCGGTTATAAATCCTCAATCTCGGGAATCATTGACAACACTGAATACTGTATATGCCTCTTCGCTGATTGGCTGGTGCACGAACTCTCACTTCCGGGGTTTTTGCGAACCGTCTAGTGTATTCTGATTCCTGACCTAGTTGCAGGAGCGAAATGAAATTGAGCGGTGGCACTAGGTCCCCCTCCCCGAAAAACTGAAATGTTTAGTAACAATCCCTAGATCTGTCACGATAATAAATTCATTCTGAAACAAATATAGACAAAAACAATAATCACCACAAACCAGAATTATCCCCCAAAAGTATTCTAAATGTACAGTATTGTTAAAAAATATGAACTGCAATAAATAAATAAATGACAGAATACAACAGTTATGTAAATAGTTTGTGTCTATAATGAATCATAGAAGTTCATAATTCAGCCTTCTACAGCTCATATTATATTACAATGCAGAAAAATAACCAAAAATGTCTAGTTAGTACAAACATAAAGTCCCTACGATAAATACTGACTCCCAAAAATCATTGCTCCATCATCTTGTATTAACCTTCTTTACTAATCTATTAACATTGTTCAACTAAACCCCGAGATTTACACAGTCTTAAGGCGACTCATTACTTGCCAGTGATTGTCCAACATTTGTGCTTTTTGACTGCGTTGCTTCTGACAGCAAAGGAAGGCATCGGCATGGGGGAACACTGCATTGGAGTTATATTTAGCTGCAGATGATGTTTCTGATGATGGTTTCCTCTTTGCGTTTTTCTTTCAAAGCCGATGGAGCCCGAACACTGCCGCTCCACAGATCTCATTATAGACAGATCCTCAGCAGCTCATCTCAAGTGCCTCTCATTCCCACTGTGGGCTGTCTCCACTCACAAGAAGATCAGAGCACGGCCACACACGCTCAGGCATTTGATGGTACCCTGCACTGTCTTCTAGCTTTAATGTCTGATAAATACTTTTGTGGTATAGTTGAGTCGTGATCTAAAACACTGGACTTGGAGCAATATGAGTTATTTCTTCCTAATATAGACTGAGATTGGCCAGGTATTTGATGGTGCTGTACGGTGTTTTCTAGCTTTAAAGGGCATATATTTACGCTATCTTGAGATGTACGTTATAATTTTCTTTCATTCACACATGTTTAGCTTGCAAACTCTGTATATTTAGGCTACGTTTATATGATGACGGTTTCAACAGAAGACGCAAAAGTGGCGTCGCGTTTGCACTTTTTATTCCGCATTTAGACAAGCATTTTAAGGAGGAAATCTGCGAGCATACGGTGATGCAAAAGTGTGTGGAATTGGATTGGGCGTGCATTTCAGATGGCTTGGTGGTGACGCTTGGTGGTGATGTTTGTGACGTAAACGTGTACTCGACGTGAGCAGATTTGACCAGAGTTTTGCATCTTGAGCAGTGTAGACAGAAACGCTATGGCAGAGCGTATTCCACTTTTCCACTCTGGAGTGTGGTTTCAGATTTTTGCGTTTTTAAGCCCCCAAAACGCCTTCACCGTCTAAACGAAAGGCACTTGCGGTAAAACATTTTGGCGTTTTTACCCGCAAGCGTTCTGGTGTAAACGGGTCCTTAGGCTGAGGTCTTCTCTCGGAAAACTCTGTTCCACCTTATGATGTCATGTCGTAATACAGGAAGTGTGCCACTGAATTTTTAAACTCCACTTTCACTAGAATCATTTGGATACTTATAAATAAATTATTTCACTCATGGAATTGTCAATCTCTACTGAACAGAAGGTAAAGGGAGCTGTTCAGTTGAGCTTTGGAGATGGAGACAGGCTAATAATAAATAATCAGACATGTGTGAATGAAACAAAACACAACTCCAGGTATGTTTTTGGCATTATAACACGGCTCAATTTGGGGTAATATAGAACCTTTAATGTTGAATTCATTTGTAGTATAGTTGAGTTGTAATCTAAAACAATTTTCTTCTCTTCTATTCAGAAGAGAAGAAAATAGTTTATACCATTGTTGTTGTTGTGTATACACCATACAGAAATTCTGCACAATATATTGCAATCATATCGAAACTGCAAACTATGAGTTGGCAGAATTGCAAAGATTGTATGATAAAATCTCCATTTTTATAGAAACAAAATTGTACCTTGTAGTTTAGACCTCTACAAACATGTTCTGAAATGCATGAGATTCTTAGAATTAAAAAAGTCTGTTTTAAAAAGAACATTTCTGAACCTTTACTCCAGCTCTCCTCACCCTTCTCGTTTTTCTCTTCCAATTGAGTCTGTAATCTCCACTCCTCCCATGTTAAGACCCCACTTCAAACCAGTTACTCCCCATTTAGCTCAGCCTGTTAACATGTATTTTCTCCCTGTCTCATTCACACTGCATGCTGCCTCTCTCTCCACTGCCTCCCCGCGTTAAGGCCGTCTGTGTGATGTTGTAAATAGACTTGATGTTGGACAAGCCCGCGTGCTCTGCTCCTATTGATTCCTGTTTGGGGTTTGCTCTGAATCTCCAGCAGGGCACGGCTCACCAGGCTGCCAATTAAGCCTCGTATATAGTCCTCCTGTCCGGCGCTCCTGTCTGTCTGAGCTGACTCGGTTCATTCTTTGTTCTTTGTGCTTTTCTGTTTCTAGTTAATTCATAGAAATTCAAAAGGGCTCTAACTGGGAATAGTTTTTTTGAACAAACTTCAGTAAACTGTTAAATTGGCGAGTCTAGTTTTGGATTTTCTACAGTCTAGTTTAGCACTACCAAATAAATAGATAGATAGATACTTTATTGATCCTGAAGGAAGTTCAGAGTCTGACAGCAGCAACACAGAAACAAACAGCAACATAGAAAAGATAAAGATTCTATATTACACAAAATGGACTTTTGTAAGCTTAAAGTTATAATGCTGTTACCTTCTCAAAAACACATCTGGAGATGTGTTTTATTTCATTCATACATGATTGAGTAAGACTTTATTGTTAGTCTGTCTCTAAAGCTCAAAATGCACCATTCCATTCTGTTATGTCATGCAGTGGTAGTCATATTTTTTCTTTAGTTCTCCATAGAGAGCAATTCTAGGGCTGAAATCATTCAAATGATCCTAGTATAGAGTTTAAAAACACAGTGGAGCATTTTCCATATGTCAGCATAACATCATAGTGTGGAACAGCGTGTTTTCTATTTGAGAGAAGAACTCAGCCTAAATATGCAGGGCTTGTGTGTTAAGCATGTGTGAATGAACCAAAACACAATGAGTTTTAAGAGGAAACAACATTATAACACAGATCAGAAAATAGCGTTATATGGGCCCTTTAAGTCGGTTGTTCATCCTCTTGCATTCATATGTAAATAGGAGTGTGATGAGACACAATTTCCACAAGATGCATTGTGCTGGAGATTTAAGGGCCAACAGCCGATATGAAAAAAAGTCCAAATATCGGATCGATATATCAGCCAAGCGATATCTGTACTTTAGTCTCAAAATGGCTCATAAATGTTGGTGGAGTAGCTAAAATAGTTGAGTAGATATACAAAATATTTTGATTACCATATTTTATGGACTACGAGTCGTGCTTTTTTCATGGTTTGGGTGTTTCCTGCGACTTATACTCCGGTGCGACTTATATATTAAAATTTTCACACTGACAGCCATTGAGATGGCGCTCTAGGCTTCTGTGTCAGTATCTATTACTCCTGTACCACTGTCACTTCGCATTCTACTGCGCATGCCTCCTGTAGAAAAAGCTGTTGCAAATAGTGAAATATGCAGCCAAAAACGGTAATTGAGCAGTAGAAGGGAAGTTTGAAGTGAGAGAGAAACTTGTGAGGGACTGGCAGAAAGCGGGGATGGAGAACACAGCTTCACGGTAACCGGGAGGGTGCACCATGCAACTTTCCTGGAAGTCACTGGATGAATCAACAAAGCCTGGACTTCAATGACAATCAAAACCATCCTGTCGAGATTCAGAAAGGCCGGAATAATTCTAACTGGAACTATACTGAGTCTGACGACAGCTACACAGAAGAAGAAGCGGCGCTCTGTTTACATCATGGACCTATGGTTTTTCTCCGGAGATCGCACAGAAGTGACACTGAGGAAGAATTCAGTGGATTTAGTGATTTGGAGTGAGATCGGGAGTTTGGTAAACTTATGTTCTGTTGTTTATGCTATAATTATCTGAATAACTGTTCATATGTTACATTAACATATTCATGCCTATTCAGCCTGTTGTTTTTTCTTTTCTGTTGTTATTACTATAACTTGCCTATTACTATAACTTGCCAAGATGAAATGTCGGTTCCTGGTCTCTGATTTTATAAAATACATTTCCCCAAAAAGTGCGACTTATATGTTTTTTTCTTCTTCATTATGCATTTTTTGGCTGGTTCAACTTATACTCTGGAGTTACTTATAGTCTGGAAAATACGGTACTTTCCTTATCATGTGTTCAGAAAAAGTTAAGAACGGTGCCATGGCAATTAACAAAACAAAACAAACAAAATATTCTATCTTTTGAATGCAAAAAAGGTCTGTAACAGGAAACTGAAACAAATTTTGGTTGAGACTGTTTATTTAGGTATAGGACAGACAAAAACTGCTCTCAAGAGTGTTAAGAATACATGAATACAATGTTATATCCAAGCTGTTGACAATACCTAAATATAAGTGAAACTATTGTACAGTATATCTTTCCTTTACAATTAAAATGTTTCCTAAGTTTGACTATAATCTCTAATACTTTGTTATTTTGAATAGATTTATTGTCCTGTTGTTCTGATGTAATGCATTATGAAAAGTTTGTAATGGACATTTTAATAGTTTGAAAGCGCAGTTGTAAGTTGCCCAATGCTCTCCCTCTAGTCATGAGAAAACAAACCCATTAAAGCGAACAATCATCTCCTCAATTGTCAGTGCTTCTATTGTCTAACAGTTATTTTTACACACCAATATCGTCCCAAATGGGTTCTATCAAAACTATCAGCTGCGATTTTAAGGTAAACTTTGCTTTTTGGGAGGTCGAGGCGTCAGTAAATGACCAGTGCCCTGCGTTGGATTGAGAATGGCACCTCTGCAGAGAAAGAAGATTGTGTGGTTATCGCTATTTGGACCACCAATCTCACACAAAATCCTTTTCACTTTCTTCATCAGATAGCTCTACCGGCCTTATCGACTCCATTTGAAACCATTACGCCCCGCAGAGAAGTCGTAGCGCTGGTTTTTGCCCTTCTCACCGCAGTTCAAGGCCTCTAAGAACCAATTTGAAGCTTGACGTTTGTCCTAATCCTGTAATACGAGTGTGGAAGAGTGGTTTTGTAAAGATTAGCTTGTATGGTTGCGCTGTATCATTAGCCTTATCTAGGGTCTGTAATGCGGCAGGATGCAGGGGACTCCAAAAAGGCCAGGACAAAAGAACAGAAGTGACATTGAATTGACCCAGAAAGACTTTGCTTCCCAAAATAAGCTGGATTTATGCTGCGCCGACACTTTTGTATATAGTAGTAGAAGTCTGTGTTTTGAGGATTTCTAACTCCATAGTGTGAGGAATTATATGTGATCTTATCTTGGTTTACTTATTGAGCGCCAAGTTTTGTAGAATAAGTTTGCTGTGCATTGTGCCAAGATAAACTTCACTGGTAGATCCACTGTTCCACGAGTTAAGTCCATTAGTATTAAGATTTGTGACTTTATATCGGGGTTTTAACATGAGTCAAATGCAAAAAGAAATGTACATACAGTCCTTGTATCTAGGGGTATAACGATGTCAAAGTCTCACAATACGATATCGTCATGGTATGGACCTCACGATACTGTACAATATTTATTGCGATATCCTGGGAAAATTCACAATATGGTGGGGAGGCTCACGATTAGGGATGTAACAATATCCAAATCTCTCAGTACGATATTTTTACGATATACATCTCACGGTACAATATTTATTGCGATATTTTGTGGAGGTTAAACAGCTAAAACTGTTAATGTGCTACTTTTTCTTCTTAAAATGCCAAAGAACTAAGACTTAAAAGTGCTTAGAACTGTTATTTCTTCTTGTAGTCTACACTGAAATGCAGCAAAGGATCATGGTCTATGTAGTTCCCTCTGTCTTTATTTAGCTGTTGCTGCGCCATAACTCTTACCGTATTTTCTGCACTATAAGGCACGGTCAAAAGCCTCCAACCCCATCAAAAAACAACTGTGCGCCCCACAGTTCAGAGCGCCCTATACACGAATCCACTCGGGGCTTCTAGCACGACTTCAGTAAACTACAAAGCCACAAAACCCGCCGTGCACTCAAACACGCATGGAGCAGACAGCGACCGCACAGCGAAAAACACCCGGAACGGAACAGAGGACGAACCGAAAAAGCGAGTCACTGCGAACACGCCAACAATCCAGTGGTCCCAGACAGCACCCTCCCTACACACCACAACTGAACAAAGCCCAGAGTCACCGTAAACGCACCAAATATAGTCCGACTGACCCATCGAACTGTTGTTTTGTTTAAAGTCCGGTGCAGTTTATTTGTGAAAAAAGTTCGAAAATAGATCATTCAGTGACAGTGCGCCTTATAATCCAGAGTACCTAATAGTGCGGAAAATACGGTAATTTAAGCAGAGAGACTTGTAAATCGATATAATGTGATGGTCCACGATATTATTGTGAGAACTTTGACGATACGATATCACAATATTTCAGTTAGTGTTACATCCCTACTTGTATCTGTTAAGGTAAGGTATATTTTATTGAAGTCATTCTCTGCTTTTGACTCATCTTTCAACCAGTGCTGCTGAGGTGACCTGTCAGGAGCAGTGAGCTACCTGGCGACCTACCTCCAGATTTTGAGCCAGACTTGGTCAGGATGTATTGCACTGTGAACTTCATCTTATTTTGAAAACATAAATTGCAAATCTAATGAGAATTGCAGTATTAAATAGTATGATGTAAACCTGATTTGTTCCTCTTTAGTCCTGGTTTAGTCCTAGTTCAGTCATGGATTGGCCACAGTTTATATGGTATGAATGTTGCTTATGGTTTCATGTATAGGATTTGATTCTGGATGTAAACTGTACAAACTAAAGAAGCCGCTGTGTGCTCGGTGTAGTACATGGCCCTAATGGCCCAACACTGCAGCTCAATACAGTGCACACATGTGAAGAGAGAGATGTTTTCCATGATTTATTCACAAGCTCTAATCAACCAGAAAACCTTGGATACTCTCCTACAGAAGCAAATGTGAAACTTAAATGACATAATGAAGGGAAATGTTATGTATTTGAAATTATATACAGTTTCTCTAGAAATGTAGATTTATTCATTGCAGTTTGTGGTAGTTTAAATCTTATGCTCGTTTTGGCCCTAAATCAACTTGCTCAGATTTTCTGACAGGGATTATGTTTCGAAAAGATGGGACTGTGCATGTTGTTCTGATAGTTAATAAACCAGAAAAATTATAATTTACAAAGCTATTAGTGCTTATATTCATAGACACTAAACTTCCTGGACTACTATAATTAGATTTTGATAAAAGGTCTGATTTTTATTTTGCAAAAAGCTCCTTTGGGTTTAAGTGAACTTGCTCAAACACATTTCCTGATATCACTGCTCCAATGGGCCTCTCCTCCCTGTGTTGACTTGCGTGTGAGATCTTTCAGGCCACAATCTTCAGTTCAATCGCGCAAACTCGTCAGCGCGATGAGGAGGTGATGAGATGTGGTGGTCTCTGGAGTTTCCAATCCTCCCCATAGGTCCGGCCCCTGCTTCAATCAGAGCCCACCGTATTTGCACTGGATTGCCGGAGGAGCCTAATCTCACCACAGTGTTGTCTGACCCGCGGATATCTGCCCCTCCAAAGTAAAAAGCCCACCATGCTGCTCCTCTAGGGTAAATATCCTGGAGTAGGGTTGAACCATTTGAGTAAAATAGCTAAGTGTGAATTTTTGGCACGAGCTTTGGAATTGCGAGTAGATTTGCGATTCATCTGTCCAAAGTTTACATGTCCATTTCTTCTTAAAGGTCTTATACTGCACCAAATTGACTCTTGTGTTAAGTAGAGATAGAAAATTTCAGGGCAAAAATTATTAAAAATTATTATTCTAGTGAAGGTGTATGGAGTTTAAAAACACAGTGGAGCACTTTTGGTATTACCACAAGACATCACAAGGTGGAACAGCATGTTTTCAGTTTGAGAGAAGAGCTCAGAGATTGTGTTAAACATGTGTGAATGAAACAAAACACAACTCCAGGTATGGTTTTATTATAGCATAGATCAGTGTATTATGGGCTCTTTAATGTCCGGAAGAATCCATTCAAATTTTGATTCAATTGTGATGAATTTTGTAGCCCTAGAGAAGAGAGGGAAAAGAGGAGGGGAGAGAGAGCGAGAGAGGGGACTGGGCGGCCATGTTGGAGGCACATAAGGCCAGTGATCCTGAGCCCTCTGGAGCAGGAGCTGGTGACATTTGTGTAGCAGTGAGCTCAGTGCTTCTGGGTCATTTTGAGACTAACAAAGTGAAAGGGCACGGGTCTGATATGGTTGGATAATATTATTACTGCTTCTACTGTTATGTAGGTTGACAATAAATCAAATGAATTCATGTCATACATGTTGATTTGAATATGTGTTAAGTTGAATATCGAGTATATTGTTTATGACAACACATTTCAAAATGCAGCAAAAATATAAATGGAACTAGTATAAGTAAATAATCTCACACAGACACAAAGTGAAAGTATTAGTTGTTTTATTCAATGAAAATCTTGATGAAGGGCGTGGCCTATTAGCAGACTTTTAGGAGATGTCATTTCCCTGGGGCCTGGATGCTGGAGGTGGACGATGAGAAGATGAGGAGAGTGAAGGGAACGACGAGAGGATGAGGAGAGTGAAGAGGACGAGAGGATGAAGAGGGGGAAGTGGACGATGAGAGGATGAGGAGAGTGAAGGGGACAATGAGAGGTGAGGAGAGTCAAGGGAACGACAAGAGGATGAGGAGAGTGAAGGGGATGAGAGGATAAAGAGAGTGAAGGGGATGATGAGAGGATGAAGAGAGGGAAGGGGACGATGAGAGGATGAGGTGAGTCAAGCGCAAGAGTCAGGTGTCAAGATTAGAACTTGTAAACTTTTGGTTAGTGGACATGCATCTTGTGTTTCTGCAGCTATTTCTGTTTATGCAACAACAACATTTACTGGTCCTATAGTCTCTACTGTGTAGTTTGTTTTTACCGGTGTGTGGTAGAGATAGTTAGCCGCACAAGCTGCATATTAATAACACTTTTTACATTTCTGCTAATATCAGTGCACCTCTGTGGTTTGGCCTGTTACTGAGGGCACTGGGCCATGTTGGAGGGACATAAGACCAGTAATCCTGAGCCTCATGGAGCTGTGACATTTCAGTGTTAGAGAGTGCCAAGTGCTTCTGGGTATTTTTCGTGATGGCTATGGAGATAAGGCAAGTACTGTCAACGCTTTTATTTAGAGGCAATAGATTCAGAATTGAATCAAACAACCTATCAAATAAACAATTTAAGTGAAAAATCTATTGGAAATCTATTAATCAGTCTATCAAACGGTCTATTGGAAATGTATTGGAAATTTATCAAACAATCTATCAAACAATCAATCAGAAATCTATCAAATGATTTATTAAACAGTTTATCGTAGAATCTATCGAACAATTTATTGAACAGTCTATGGGAAATCTTTCGAGCATTCTATAAAACGGTCTATTGGAAATTTATCGGAAATCTGTGTAACAGTTTAGCGAATAATGTATCAAAGAGTCTATCAGAAATCTATCGATCTATTGAATAATCTATCGAATAATCTACTGAACAGTCAGGAAATCTATGGATTCATTTATTTAACTAACAGTCTCTCTGAGATTGAAAGTCTCATTTTCAGAGGAGTCTTGTTTTTAGTGGTAGGGAAAACCGGAGAACCCAGAGTAAAACCTACACAGGCACAGGCAGCATATGCAAACTCCACACAAAAACGCCCCACCCCACCTCAGAGTCGAACCCAGGACCTTCTTGCTGCTAATCACTGTGCCACCCTGCCATTCATCCAATCTATAATCTAGAAGTCTATTAAAATGCTATTCAAGAGTCAAGAGTTTCCTGTCTCCTCTCTGCTCCTGTCTTCTGCTCCTGTCTTTTATAAAATGTGTTTCCAAATGGTTATGCAACACCCGATAGTAAAACAATCTATAAACTAAAGAGCAAAGAAAGTCCATGGGGGGTAGTTGAAAACAATCATTTTCACAACAAAGTCGCCTTAAATCTGGAACTGTAAAGATTGCTCACTTGTTAATCAATCAAAATATAACTTTCAGTTAGGTAATGGTAAAAAAGTGTTAAAAGTCTATTTTCCTTAATATCTCTCCTTCAAGAAATTACTAATGACTACGCGTAACCTCGCGTATTTATCCCCGATAATGGTAAATTCCTGCTGCATTATCGGATGCACAAATAGAAGCACGGAAGAAGGAAAATGTCTTTTTCGTATTCTGAGTGAAAAGAACCGCTAACGGCGAATTACATGGCTTTCAAACATTCGCAGAGCAAACGTAGAAGATCCTAACAAACCGTGGACTCCAACAAGTTCAACAACACATCGAGACTGTTGTAGACTTTCATCTTTTCTGCTGTGAATGGCCCAGGAGTTTCCACCAAGTCATTGTGGATATCGCCAAAGTGAATATTTGGCCAGGTAGTTGGCGATTCTGACCAGAAATTTGGTTTGGTCCAGGCTGTGTCGGGGTTGAAAAGGGTGATTTGTCCATCAATGCTTATGACCAATTTCTGGTCAAATCGTCTTCGGTCCTCAGCCGTTAGAGTGGGTAAATAACCGGGATCAATACCCTTTACATGCTTTCTCGCTCCGTCCGTCATGTTGAATTAGTGTTTATTGCCGCTGACCAAAATAATTCCCAGCATGCAACGCACGCTTTTGTCAACAATGAAACTCGCCTATACGGACAATAGTTTCCCAATAGCTGAGAATTCCATTTTCAGGTTTGCAGCTGGTCTTGTGATAGCAGTGGACTGTACGTGTCATTTGAGTCTATTGTTTGTACTTAGATGTATACAGCTAAGTCCTAAAGCTAAATCTGCTATCTAATAGGTTCAGGGGCTTTTTGTTTTACCTGTACAGAAAAAAACTTGTAATTGATCTAAATGTCATTTAATGGGTATCTGAATCTGTTGTTTGTAGTTAAACAGCTAAGCTTTTTTGTCTTGCCTGAGGAGAAAAGTTTGGTTAAAGTCAAAATCCATATCCGACCCAATCTAATGATATTGGATCTGATACGGACAATAGTCTCGCAGTAGTTGAAAAGTCGATTTTCAGGTTTGCAGTTGGGTTGTGGTGGCAGTGGACCGTACTTGGTCCAGAGTTGGAAAATACAGTATCTATTCTAGTCTGTTTTGAATAATGCCTCCTTAAACTATAGCAAAACATTTCTAAAATGATGGGTAAAATCTCTAATTGATCCAAATTTTCTTAAATGGGTATTTGAATCTATTGTTTCTGCAGACATTCCCAGCTAAGATCTTAAGGCTGAATCTGCATCCTAATTGTTTTGGGGGCTTTCTAGTGTCAAACTCCATATCTGACCCAGTCTAATGATACTGGATCATATACGGATAATAGTTTCCCTACAACCCAGCTACTAACCTTTTCAGGTTAGCAGTAGTGGGATGTAGTGGCTGTGGACAGTACATGGTCCAGAGTTGGCGAATTCAGTGGACTGACTTACTTCTTCCAAGTAAGCCCGTCCACTCTGCAACCAACTATTTACCCACCCCAGCCCCCACCTCCAACCCTAAGTCCCTGAGTCCCAGTTCGTAGTCCGTTCAGTCAGAGTTGGTGAATTCAGTGGACGGACTTACTTCTTCCAAGTAAACCCGTCCACTCTACACCCCCCCTTGTCAGTCATAGTCTGTAGTCCAGGGGTGGGCAAACTTTCTGGCTCGCGGGCCACATAGGGTCCTAAAGTTTGACTGAAGGGCCGGACAGAAGACAGGACATAACGTGTTAAGAGCTCAGATTCATTACATTCTTATTCACATTTATCTAGGACTTCTGACGCGCGCTACACGTTTCATCACTGCTGTGAAAGATTCAGAACACATAAGACTGTCAAGATCTCTTCCACTGTACACTACGAGGGAATGTATATCGTGAGTTCACCGTTTTTGAATATGACAGCTCAAAAACAAAGCTCACGCCATACAACCACAGATACACACCTGTGAGTGTGATAAAACCTGACTCCAAAACATTGTACACATTAATAATTTCAACTCAGAGTCCATATATTTTCTTGATTGATTTTTACCATCTCAAAATGGAAGCAGTGCAGTCTTATATCTTAAGCACCAACTACTTCACTCATGGTCCAAATAACTCCTGTAAGAACACTTTCCCATAAAGCATTGCGGCCAACATAATACGCCGCAACTCAATGTATATATAGTGCGCCATCTACTGGGAAACGCTGGAAATGCATGACAAATAAGACATCAACAAGGTTTATTATTGTAATTTATTCCAGTTCGGCGGGCCGGATTAAAAGGTTTAAAGGGCCGCATACGGCCCCCGGGCCGTAGTTTGCCCACCCCTGCTGTAGTCCGTAGTCCGTAGTCCGTAGTCCCTGGTCTGGACTACGGGTGCTGGCGACTGTTTAATCAGCCGCCGGGGCCTCCCCGTGCACCCAGATGCTGTAGAGGCAGGTGTAGTCTTTGTGCCCGTAGTTGCTGTTGATGTAGATACGGATGTGCTGGAAGGTCTCCGGGTGATCGTGGGGCAAGGTGAAGGTCTGGAACGAGGATCCTCTCTGGTCATAGGTGAAGGCGTCCAAAAGCTTCTCCTCACCGCTCATCAAGTTCAATCCCTAAAGAGACAAGAGACGTGTTATGGACATGAGTTTAAGGCTGTTTCAGGAGGTTGAAGGTTAAAATACAAAATACTGTGGTTAAGGTTTTAGCTAACACTTAATAATAACTACATGCTACAACTACTATGTTTTAATTCAAAATATAAGTTGTATATAAGTTGTAAATTCAAGTTCTACATTTTAAATACTCTGTGGATATGGTACATTAAAAAAAATATTGCATAGCATAATTTGAGCATTTTTGGAAGAAGTTGGGTCCACAGTTATTCTATATGAAACTTGTGGCTTTAATGTTATGTCGACTGGCTACATGTCTGTACAAATAACCAATGTCAACACATAACTTGTCGACTACATTCCAGTTTTTGTTTTGTGAGAATTGGTTCAATGTTTGCAGGAAATATGGGACTTAAGTTATTTCTCCTTCTCATATTTAAATTCCAAGAAGCATATGCATCTGTAGTTGTGTATGTAGAGTCTATGGTGAATGTTTGTTGGTGAAGACCAGGATACTTACATAAATGTTCATGTCCTTGGGTGCGCTGGCGGTGTTTCTGGTCGGGGACTGCATCTTGACGATGTGTCCGATGGTGATGTGGCTGACCCTGGCTGCCTGGGACAGCTGGATGGTCACATGACCTCTGTCCCCCACCATGGGCCAGCACTTGCCAGGGACCAGCGGGGAGTAGGGCTGAGGGAGACAAAGAACACAGTCAGGAAAATGGCAATGATGGACAGTGATTTGTGTTTTAAATTATTACAGTACTCTAGTCAATTACACAAATGCTTTCAAAAGTACTATTATTTACTTTCTGTTCAGAATGATATATGTACTCATTTGTTCAAGCAACCATCTGCCTGTACTACCCAATTCTGTCTTTTAAAATCATTGGCCATGATGTGTTTTTCAACCACAAAGAAGTTCATTCACAAGATAATCAAGAGCTGCGGTGTGGAGGTGTAGACTTACCTCTAACATCAATTGTAGTTTTGAACACCACCATGACTTGATCCAGTTTTTCCAATCTTGAGGCCGGTAAGTCTCAGAGGACAGACCCGCGATCACCACTGCGCCTTTACACAAATCACAACAAGTTACTGTTCGGTTCACATCACACAGGAGCTATTCCGTACATGTTACTCCAGGTAAAGTTTTAATATTATATATATTAACTGTGTGCTTTTTGTCACAATCATTACTCTGTAGGCCTGAAAGTTTTTGTCTCAGTAACCAACTCAAACTGTGGCAACATAATGATATTGTGCTTGTGTTTGCTATATAGTTATAATCTATGACACCAGTGGATCATAGATGAAAACTATATATATCACCAGTGGATATGTTAAATTGCGTATCGATCTCCAACAACTGAATAAAAGAAGTAAGCCCTCTGACTTCCAGGTTGGAAAACTGCAGTGCCCAGTGGGAGCAGAGTCTCACCTTCCCCTTTACAGTGCAACGCTGTGAATGTCATCTCAAAATAGTGCCGCATGCTGATGGATAGGTGCAGATTTTTTAAAAAACTTTTATTTATTTTTTTTAACAAAATGGCTACGCAACACAGCTGAATTCTACGTATCACTGATTAATAAAATTAATTTGGAGAATAAAGTACAGAGCATTGTGTTTATACCAGTAGTGGGGAAAAACAGAGGTTGATTGGTGCAATGACATAAAGAGGAGAGTAAAGATTACTCAAACATGCACAAATCTCTCCAAATATAATTTGGAGATACATTTGGGTAAATTTTAAAAACTCTAAAAAGGTTGATTTTGCATATTAGGTCTGCTTTAAACTTTGAACCATTGTACAAACAAATACAAGCTGCATTTTTTGTTTGGTATTTTGTAATCTTGGTGACAGAGTGGACCCTCCTCATGCTGCATATACAATCAGTCAACAGTAAACACAAGCGCTCAATCAGAGTAACAATAGAGGAGCCAAGCTGGGAACAAGACCACATTTTCCCATTCTTTCATTTACTAACTTTGACAAGCTGCAGTAATGTTACCAGCACACGGAGCCTGGAACCTGATATTCACTCAGACAAATTTTGGTTGTAGCCTTCTGACTGTGAGAACCATCACACAGTGTGCAAGCATGTTGCTAAAACTCCCAGTGTCTAGTGTGACATCTCAAAATCCACAGTGGTTCTTAATCTTTTCAAACCAAGTACCATTTGGCTTTTCGAGTCCCACCAGATCTAAACCTGGACTTTGTCATTCCTAAACAAGGTCTGTGGTTCAAAGCATGAAAAAGAAATCATCTGAGGAAGGCTTTTTGGCAAAATGCTATCTAAAAAACAAACAAAAAAAAACAAACAAAACAAACAAAAAAAATAATTCTGTCATCTGTGTCTGCTGTGCATTTTTTTTTTCACTTTTAAGATGCTGCTCCTTGTATTTGCACCTGTACACTGTACATGAGCAACCGTGCCATGCTTTGGCCCACCTTCTCCAATCGAGCCTAAGTCTCAACAGTGCCATGCCTGGGCACCGTTCGATTTGCGCTCACAGTGGACAAACGTACCACACTTTATGGGTGATCCCTGCTTGGGCACAGTTCTAAACTCTTAGTGTGAGTGCACCATAAGAGATGATTAACATTAGTTGCTTTGTCCCTAAATAAACAAATACCCGATCTGCAGATCTGTGTTTACCACCAGACTGTACACATACCACAGTTTGAGAAACACTGATACAGTGGACGCCTGGTTTAACTTCAGAAATAACAGAAGACAGACATACCAGAAACTAAAGTACCTTCAGTTGTGCGTTTTTGTCAGAGTATTTGAGTTGACAAAATCAACTTATTTGAGTTGACAAATTAACTAAAATGTGGGAATGTAGAGAATATAATGACCCCTAGTCTAATTTTTGCTCTATAGTCTTAAACAGTTGTAAGTTGCTCGTTGTATTAGCATGTAAGCGAAACACCCAGTTCAAATGCATATGCTCAATTCATAACTCATGCAAATAGTTCTGTTATCTGTCTGATTAACTATCTGTGCTAATACAATGGAGTCGCCTGCCATTGACAATAAATAAAACAGTGTAGTGACTGCAGTGGTGGTTGAGTGGTTAGCTTCTTGACTCACAGCAAGAGGGTCCTGATTTAAGTATCTGGGCAGCTTTTTATTTTTGCACGGGGAGCAGAGGGACTGGGGGCTTAGAGCATCAAAAATGAAAGAGAAACTTGTCAATGTGTTGTTTTTGGCGATTATAGCATTTTTAAACAATAAAAGGTAACATGATGATCCAAATATGTTATGCATTAGAAATGAATACCCCATAGAAGTGTTTTTTTTTTTTTTGTTTTGTGAAATGTACCAATAGATGCTTATGACTATATATCAATACAGCCATCTTCGATATTGATATAGGAAGTAAAGTTTGAAAATATGTCAATTTTGCTCTTTATTCCCAGCCCTTCCTAACACACAGAGTAACATCACAGTAGACTAGAGCTCTCCTCATTAGACACAACTGCCATTCCGCCTGCTGCTCAGAGCTCTGGGGAAACCTGCGTTGGAGCAAATATTGATTGCGTTTATTGTCTCTCGGTGGGAGGTGTGTTACAGTTAGTTAGCTCTGATTAATGATGGAAAACGGAAGGCACCAAGTATTTACAACTGCAAGAACACCAGTATAAAGACTATACATCCAGTTTGCGTTGATGAAAATTGCTTAATTATCTATATGTATCGTCATGTAATTGGAAATGGTGGTTGTCTAGGAGAAAAAACATAACATTTTGCTATAAGAACGTCTCAGCAGGCAATCCTGTTTACATGCATTTGAATAAGATGTTTTTCACACACTGTTGCTTTCTCGTCAATGCTGAATTTATAGCTGCAGTGAAATGCTCGAGAATGTTTAGTATCTTATTTGTTTCTTTGGTTATTTCTATAATATGCGTGGCCTGTCTTTGCTAATATTACCGCTATAATACTTCCAGCCAAAGCTTTCTCTGTTTATGGGAATTATTTTTTAGCACTAAGCATAAGCATAACATAAGCACTAACAGACTTGCAAACATTAAGCATAGTTTAATCCCAGTTTAGTCTTAGTTAAAGTCTGAGGTTTGTCTTGGTTTAGTCCAAGTTTAGACAAGACAAGGTTTTATATTATATTTTGTGAGCT
Organism: Boleophthalmus pectinirostris; assembly: GCF_026225935.1. Taxonomy (NCBI): domain Eukaryota; kingdom Metazoa; phylum Chordata; class Actinopteri; order Gobiiformes; family Gobiidae; genus Boleophthalmus; species Boleophthalmus pectinirostris. The sequence goes on from NW_026571299.1 coordinate 29,863,312, forward strand.
TGTGCTACGTCCTCAGAAACATACCTGGAGTTGTGTTTTGTTTCATTCACACGTTTGTATAGCCATTTGTCAAGTCTGTCTACATCTCCAAAGCTCAAAACACCCTGTACCACCTTGTGATGTCATGTAGTGGTAGTGTTCAAGTTAACAGCTACCTTTTACCTTTAGATTAGAGTCCTGCATGGGTAAATTTTTGGAGACCCGCACCCGCCCGTTAACCCGTGATTATATCAGAGTTAAACCTGCACCTGCCCGGAGCCGTTAACATTCCACCTGTTACCCGCCCCTGATAAATCACACACAAATTAAAAGCATTCTAATTGAAGCATCCATCAGAATACGAAATGAAAAGTTCTGACTTCAAGAATTACAATCACGAAATGTAATGAGACGGTTACGCTTTCTTCATTACGAATATGAATTCACAGATGTGACTTGACTGTCATCACATCACAGACATTATTTATTAAGCAGAAGATTGAGATGCCGGATACACCACACACGCTACAGACTGAACCAAGGCCAAACCAGGACTGGACTAGGACTAAACCAGGACTAAACCAGAACTGAACCAGAACTCACTGTCGAGACGGGCTCGGAGGTGCGCCCGCGTAAATTGTTGGGTGACCGAGGTGAAAGGACCGACACAGAGATCCGCACCTCACAGAGGTAAGTGCAGCCGTCGCCTGATCGCGCTTTGCGGCCACCCTGCTCCGCGGGCTCTGGGGTTCTCTCCCTCTCTTAAGTCCAAGATTAGTCCTGGTGTGGTCCTGATTTAGTCCTGACCTGCCCGTGTGTAATTACTACCCTCCCATAAAATTCCAAAACGTTAAAACCTGCCCATTTCCGCAACCATTTTCCTGTACCCGTACCCAGTGTAGGACTCTGCTTTAGTAGAGATTGGGAATTTCAGGACTGAAATTATGAAGTTGTAGTGAAGGGGTATGGAGTTTAAAAACACAGTGGAGCACTTGCTGTATTATCACATGACATCACAGGGTGGAACAGGTGGAGTGTTTTCTGTTTGAGAGAAGAACTTGGCCTAACTATGCAACGTTTGTGTGTTAACCGTGTGAATGAAACAAAACGCAACTCCAGGCATTTTTTTGATCACGAAACAATATTAAAGATCTGAAAATAGTGTAATATGTTCTTCAAATTCCTGTTATACGCATCATAAGATAATATTATGTTTTAAATTGGTAATCACGACGGCAACTGCCTTAATGTTTTTATTACTCTGAAATAATGTAATAGTCCTTACTCCTTGAACACAAAAAACAGTGACACACAAACCTCTTGTAGCTAATTGTGCGTACAGTCACGCCAATGGACTTACATATGTTTGTTAAACCCATAATGTCTCCTTCCCATCACCACATGCATAACAATTAAAACAGGCCCAGAGTGGCGCCGTGAGATTAGCGGCGGTAAATTGATTGCGAATGCGCCGGAAAGTGGCTGTGATGGCGGGGGCGAGGGGAGCGTGATGGCGGGGGCGAGGGGAGCGTGCCGGGGTCTAATCTGATCACTCAGCTCCTAATGCCATCGGTGCCACAGCACACCCCACAGATTGGGATTAATGTGCCAATAGGGCGAGAATGCAGAGGTGTGGAGAGAGATAACACATGTACGATCAATACACCTTTAAGGATGACACCACGTTCAACTCATCAATCCTCCTCATATGCATTATTAGACCTTAGATTAAGTTAAAGGGGGAGTATGTAGAGTTTGTTTTTAAAATTTCATGAGCACGGGTCTGTCTGTGTCCCCAGATACGAGGTAAACAACACAAATCAAATAGAGCTTTTACTGACAGCAATTGTATGTTGATGTATTCCTCGTTATTAAAACATTAAACATTGTTGTGTATGTTGTTGTTATTTGATATTTTGATTCACAGTTATTATCCAATTAGAAAGCAGAATGAGCCTCACATCAGGTTCTCATTTGGGTTGCCAGTTCCTACAGTACGACCAGGGCGCTCTCATCTGAAGTCTCACAACCAAAACCCCTGCAGCCAGTTACTCAATGCTAGTGCAGCCTCTGCAGATCAGTGAGTGAATTTTGGAATTTCTGAGCTTCACCTGAGGCATGGCTTGTCTATTAAGGCATTAGCAACTAGGTTCAGTAGTATCTTACCCACAAGAGGATCCTTTAATTGTTAAAGAGTCTGGTGCATTATACTAACCAGATAATTTCATCTTCATGTTATTTGGTGGCTTAGTGGTTAGTGTTTATTCCTCACAGCAAGAAGGTTCGAGTTAAATCTTATGTTGTCTGGAATTTGCATGTTCTCCCTATTCTTTGCATGTCTAATTATCTCCTTTGCCAAAGACTCTGTACCTACCGTAATTTCCGGACTATAAATCGCTACTTAATATATGGATTCTTTGTTTGGTACATTGTCCATTCATATATATGGTCTTTGGTTTGGTAACACAGCGGATGCGCACAGCTTGAGTACAGAAAACACCGCTGTCTGTTTGGTTAACATGAAGTTGCAACAGTAGCTAGCTGACGTTGTCAGTGCACTAAAACAGTTTATCACCGTGTGAGTTATGATGCTAAATGAATATCAGTGAGAGGGATACGACTTAACCGTATGTATTAAATGTTGATGAGTACGTAAATGACAAGAAGAAATGCTTTCAAACTTTAGTAGCCCCTGGGGGAGCCTGAAATCTGCTGAAATCAGTGGCTCTTTCTGCAGGAGACATGCGCAGAGTGCAGGGAGAGATGAGGGTGATGCACCGAGGAAGATTTTCATTTGATTCTGTTTTGAAGTAATTTTGTGCTTCATGCACACACCCTCCTCATGGAAAATACACAAAGAAATGCAGATGATGCATCTTTTAAGTTAAGGCAATTGATGTGGCTGTGGAAGAAGGAAACAGAGCTGCTGCATGTGAACTCGGCATCAGTGAGTTGATGGTGAGACATTGGCAATGGCAGCGTGACGAACTGACTCAATGCAAAAGGACGACAAGAGCTTTCAGAGGCAATAAAAGCAAATGGTCCGAACTGGTCTGAAAACATTCTTGAAGATGTGAACAAGTGCGGCCTATATATGTAAAAAAAAAATGTTTTTTTTCTTTTAAAATTTAGTTGATGTGGTTTATTCAGAAGTGCTCAATACTCCAGAAATTATGGTAATATTGCAAATATTTGTGGAAAGGTTCTCCAGAAGAAATAAGGTCTGACCGATAACATTAATTCATACATAACTAAAGATACCTGATCATAATCTCTCTGTATGCACAGATTTTTTTTTTACTTGTATAATGACAACTCGTTCTATGCATTTACCCAGTTTGAGAAGTTGTGGATGTTTGCTTAAAATCCTCACGTGGCACAACAACTCACACCCATCTCCTCTCTGCCCTGGCCCCACACAGACTCCTGCAGGGGGCGCTATCATATCTATTGATCCTATTGATTCTGTCTGCTCCTGGGGTCGACACTGTGTGTAAAATAGAGGAAGAATCCTTTGCTGCACTTATCACGGTGATGATAGGGCTGCTCCTGTCCCCTGCCCCAAGCCTTTCACCCAAATGCCACATTAGCATCATGCCCCACAGAGACACATAAAACCTGGCCTGCCCGTATAGATGTGCACACATCATGGTTTATGCATTATCAGGTTTTCTCTGAGGACGTGAAGAGGCAGCGTCTGGACTTTGTGAGAGAACGGACGGACAGAGAGCTTTGGGTGTCACTTAAAATGGAGCCCAGTGAAGTGTGAACACAAAAGGGTTTTGCTAAAATACTTCAGTCGTATCAAAAGTCTGCCATCAAATCAGTGTAAGGGGAGAGAGGTGGACAGAGAGAATGAGACAGGGAGGGAGAAGGAAAGAGAGAAGTAGAAAGGGGGAGAGAGGGAGTGAGAGAAATGGAGAGAGAAGTGAGAGAAAGCAAGAGAGGGGAGAGCGATAGACAGTGGGAGAAAAAGAGATGGGGGGAGGAGAGAGAGACTGGGGAGAGGGAGGGAGAGAGAATGAGTGGAGTGCGAGTGAAAGAGGGGGAGAAGGAGAGAGAGTGGTAGAAGAGAGAGGGAATGAGAAAGGGAAATGAGAGAGAGAAGAAAGACAGGGTGAGAGGCAGGGGTACTTCTGCTTTGTGCAGGGTCTTTGATGCAAAATACAAAGAATCAAACAGCTATGGTGGCCTGGGTGGTTCAAGATCGTTTCAGAGAAATATACAACAACAGATCTTAAATGTGGATGTTTGGGAGATCAGTGGTGCTGGCAGTAGGAATGTTTAGATTATTCAGTTAATCGTTTAACTGTGATTATCCCAGTCACTATGTAAATCTATGAACTTAAAAAAATAATACTGATTACAAATTTAGAAGCAAAATTTCAAATCAGTCTATACTCTAAAATGTTAGAGGTGTAATGGTACATAAAAAATCATGGTTTAGTATGTACCTCGGTTTTGAGGTCACGGTTCGGTTCATTTTCAGTACAGTTTGGGAACAAAATGCAAAATCATTTGCTCAATGTTTATTTGTGTGTTTATTAAACTAACTATTTGTTTTAATATTATACGAATGGGAAAATAAAATAAATGCAAAGTGTTGCTTTGTGATACTAATAAGTAAAAAAATAAAATAAAATCTCAAATAAGCAACAAATGTATGAAGTATTAAAAAAAAAAAATCCTTGTAAACAGTAAACAAAACTTTTCAAAAAGTAAGTGCAGCACTAACAGTTCCAGCATGAAGTTCAATCTTCATATGTTTGGCCAGAAAAAGCAACTTGTCCACATTGTCTGCAGTAAGTAAGAATGTAAACACACACCAATTGCGTGAACCCACTCGTGCACACCCCTGCACCGAACCGAACGTCCCTTACCAAAACGGTTTCGGAACAAATACATGTACCGTTACGCCCCTATAAAATGTGATGTGTTTCTATACGTCAGTTCATTAACTTCAATAAAAAATCACATAGCACTATCACTCTGGCATGGAGAGTTTCTATTATTTTAAGGTATAAAAATAAAAAAAATATGAAAAATCAGAATGTTAGGTATAATCATATTGGAAGTAAATAAGTAAGTAAGTTTTTATTTATATTGCGCTTTTCACAGACATATGCCACAAAGACGCTTTACAGAGCATTATTCAGTCACTCCAGACCCGGTGGTGGTAAACTACTATTGTCGCCACATCTGCCCTGGGGCAGACTGACTGAAGCGCAGCTGCCAATCGGCGCCATCGGTCCCTCCGATCACCACCATCACTCAGGAACACTCCACTTTCATACTAGGCAATGTGGGTGAAGTATCTTGCACAATGACAGTTTTTGTGGCTGACACCCCACTGTGGCAACTGTTTTTTCTAGGTCTCCCATCCAAGTACTAACCAGCCCGGCCCTGCTTAGCTTGTGAGATCTGACAGGATGACCACATGTTGAACCTGTATCTTTTAATAAGAGAGAACACTGTTACTGGACACGACACAGCTGCAGTGAAAAGCCCTTTGTCCAAGCTAAAAAACAGTGACAGCACATGCATCCTTCACCTCTACCCTCACTCTCTCCTCTCTATCTATCTCTTTATCTATCCATCTCCCCTATCTCTTTATTTTTCTCTCTAGTCTATCTATCTCTCTCCTCGCTAGATAACTTCTTCTCTGTCTATCTTTCTGTATGGCTGTCTGTAGGTTTTTTCTCTCTTCTCTTTTTTCCATTCTTCTTCCCTCTTTCTCTCTTTCTTTCTCTCTGTGTTTGAGTTCAGTATCAAAGCCCTTGTGTCATCTATGTCACAGAACAGAGCTGTCATTTCAGATCCAGCCGTACAGTAGTAGCTAGAGTGTTTCCTTCTCCTCTCTCAGTGTGGACTTGTGTATAACTGCTTATATTTCTACCAATTAAGTTATGTGTGATGTTCCAATTCATTTTGCAAGGAAAAGCCCACGCTATCTGGCAGAAAAGACCAAGGTAATTTCCAATTTTTAGTGTTGCTTTTAAAATAAATTGCTGCAAATGTGCGCAGCTAGAACAGGAATTTGCCCATTTTCCAACGGAACGAAAGATTCATTATTCTCCACTGAGGAATTCACTTGGTAATTTAAGGTGCACTATGTAACATTTCAGGTGGAGGATGTTCCATATGTTTGTCTCCATGGAGATGCCATTGTTTTGTCTAGAATGTTCACTCATCATGTCAAAACTAGGACTAAACCAGGACTAAACTTTTTTCTCTCTCTTCTCTCTTTTTTCTGCTCTTTTCCTCCTTCGCTGTCTGTGTATCTTTTCTCTTTCTCCCCTTTTTGTCTTCTCTCTCACTCTCTATTTTTCTATTTCTCCTCTGTTTTTCATTCTCTCTTCTCTCTCTGTCTCTTTCTAACTAAACCTGGACTAAACTCAGGTCTAAACCTGGACTAAATCAGGACTAAACCAGGACTAGAACAGGACTAATCAATTCCACATCACGACTAAAATTGCTTAATTACTTGGCACTAGTCTAAATTACGTTGAGTGCCCACACACTTTAAGTTACAGGTCAGGTCTGCGGGGAGGCGAGCAAGCTCACAATAACGATGCATGTTTTCCGAGGTATTTTTTGAGCAATAAAAACATGCAAATTATAGGACAAAAGGTATAACCAAAGCATATACTTAAATACAAGAGTGCATTTTGTTATATTATAGAAGTGGGGCTAAGTACGTCTCCAGACCCATGTCACCTTGAGCTGTAAAACTGTAAACTGTTTAAAATTACAGGCCCTAAAACACTATCATCTCCTGTTTGAAACCCAGACCCCCGCTGACTGTAAATGTAGAGAAGTGAAGACTGCAGACTGGCATTAAGGCTATTCATATGTCCATCACAGGAGAGGCTCAGGCTCAGAGACTGTTTAATGTGTGAGATGGACAGCAGGGGGCACTAGAGAGGACAGAATGAGCACCGGGGAGAGACGGATCTATGTAATTTAAGGTTCTTGTTTAGAAAGTAGATCCGCAGATGGTGTTTGTTGGGTTGAAAGGAGAATATGTTAACACTTGCGAAAAACACTGCAAAAAAACAAGTTAGGATGGCTTGAATTAATAAAGTTTTATCATGATTTGAGTTCATTTCAGTTGAGACATAAAATTATCTGCCAGTGGAAGACTTTTTGTACTGAAAATACATCTTGCTACACTTAAAATAAGAAAAACAACAACTTTTTGCACTTAAAATACATTAAAAAATTGAATATTGCTTGAATTAAGAAAACCACAGTTATTCCATTGATAGATAATTTTACTTGTCAAGTTTGAATTTACTCAAATAAAGTAAAATGTTCTTAATTTAGCTTATTTTAACTTACATAGGTATTGTTTTTTCCAGTGTTTAATGTGACTAAAAGTAAAGTACAGTATTAATAAAGCATGAACAAAGACTTTTAAAAAAGCCTTTGTTTCATTAGAGGTGATTTTATTGTTCATACCAGTGTTGTTTAACGGGCCCACCTCTCCAGTGAGCTGATCTGTACCTTGGGCTGCTTGTCTCCATAGCGATAGACAAGTTCAGTGCCTTACTATGAAACATTCCATGCAGGCTGAACAGTTAAGTACATCTACACAGAGACTAGCATTTGGCATACTCTCCCTAAGAAAAGTTAAGCAGTGCACCTTTTAAGGCTGTATAGTAATTAAAAGTGTTCTAAGTGTAGTTAGTTAACTGGGATTTGTGTTATTGCAAGTTTTTATATGAGTCATTATCTGTGCCCATAGCAAAGTAAGTTGAATTCTGATTTTAGAGCTCTGGTAAAGGGTTGGCTTAAAAATCTGTCTGAAGGGAGCTGACTACACTGAAACACTTTTTGAACAAAATGAAAAGTGGAACTAAACGATTGTAGTATTCATGTACAAGGTTTGGGTACTAGCACTGCACTGCACTGAGTTTCTAGTTCAGTTAGATATTTAGTGGTATGGGTGCATTGGTGCACTGGACAAAAAATAAAAACAATTCTTTTGCCATATATAACTTACTGTATTTTTAAGTGTGACTATAAGTCACACTTTTTTGACTTATATATTAAAATTTTCAAACTGACAGCTGCAGCACTCTAGGCCTGTGTGTCAATATTTGCTACTTCACCCTCTACTGTGCATGTCTCCTGCAGAAAAAGCCTCTGTCTTGATGCAAGTAGTAAAATATTCAGCCAAAAATGGTAATTGGAACAGTAGAAAGAAAGTTTGGACTGAGTGAGCAGGGACTGAGAACATAGCTTCACAGCAGCCAGGAGGGTGCACCATGCAACTTTCCTGGAAGTCATTGAATGGGTCAACAAAGCCTGGACGTCAGTGACAACCGAAACGATCCTGTTAGTGATTTGGAGTGAGATGGAGAGTTTGGGAAACTTGTTCTGTTTTGTTCTTTATGCTATAATTATCTGAAGAACTGTTCATATGTAACGTTAACAGTCTGTTGTTCTCTCTTCTATTTTATAACTTGCCTTTCAAGATCAAATGTCGGTTCCTGGTCTCTGATTTTATAAAATAAATTTCCCCCCAAAAGCGCAACTTGTATACATTTTTTTCTTCTTCATTATGCATTTTTTTGGCTGGTGTGTCTTTAACTCCGGAGCAACTTATAGTCTGAAAAACACGGTATGTCTAATATTTGTCACAATAGTAAAATTTCAAACTTGATACTAAGCAACAGGACTCGATACTCAATACACATTCTGATACCTGCGATGATATTAAAAAAATAATATATTAGAACAGAATTAGAATAAAATTTCAACATTAAACATGTCATTATCTACATAAAATACTTTCTTAAATATTACCATGGTCTTATATCTGTGTAATCCATCAGTCATATATGCAGTCTTATACACATACAGCTCAAGATCATTCTAAAGCTATTCAAGAAAGGTTCATTTCTGTCCTGTGAATGTGACTTTTTTTATATCAATATCTGCTCAAATGAATATATAGTTTCAATACTAGTTTTAGTATTGATTAGTACCAGCAGCAATTGAAAAAATAACAGTTGGATCAGTTGTTTATTTTTGCTATATTTGAAGTATTGGAAACTCTGTAGTTTGAAGTTTTTCTGTTTGTAGGAGTGAGTGGTTGGTGTAAACAGCTCACCTGCTGCGCCCAAGGAGAGGCTCAGAGAGTCATTGAGAGAAAATACAGCAGGACTAACTCAGGACTGAGCTACAGGAGAAAAACACAAGAGAGAGCCTTTACAGAATAATAACAATATGTGTTTTGGGTTGTGTATGATTGGACCTATAACACTACAGCCTCAGAAACACACTACTTTTCTGATCTAAAACAACAACAACTATCATACATTCTTATAGCTTCTGATTCCATTCTGTTTATTTATCTATTATCAATCTTATATCATTCTAGCTTTATCCATTATCTTGTATCTCATGCAATAAGCTGATTTGCAGGCACACCAGCTGCATGACTCAAAGGTAAAGATTAAAAAGTTAAAATGTAGTCTTGTAAGCTTTTGGCCTTGTTATAGTTAAGACTGGGTATCATTAAGAAGTTCCCGATACGATACATACCTCGATACATAGGCCACGATATGATGCGCTTTTCGACACAGTGCACTTTCATTCCGATATAATTCGATAGGATATATTTCAAATGGATTTGATACGATTCAGTGAAAAACAAAGCCTAAATCATGGCTGTGATACTAAAAGTCTACCAAGTTTGTGCAAAGTTAATATGAAAAATGCCCATTTTACTCGAAACAGTGAAAATGTCAACACAATTGTAGCTCTTACACAAATTAATTTAGTAAAATATACCTAAATATACTTGGCAATATACGAAACAGCAGCCCACGATATCGATACTGTATCATCAAATTAAACAATATGATATATTGATATTTCAATATTTTTGCACACCCCTCGTGATAATGTTGTTACCTTCTCAAAAACATACTTGGAGCTGTGTTGTGTTTCATTCACACATGTTTAACTTTATTATTAGTCTGTTTATATCCAAAGCTCAAAATGTTCTATTCCACCTCGTGATGTCATGTAGTGGTAGTTTTCAAGTTAACAGCTACCTTTTATCTTCTGTTTAGTAGAAATTGGCAGTTCCAGGGCTGAAATGATCCAAGTGATTCTAATGAAGGTGTATGACATCATAAGGTGGTACAGGCTGTTTTCTGTTTGAGCGAAGAACTTAACCCTTGTATTGTGTTAGAAAGTTACACGCGTCTTTAGTGTTAGCGGGTCAAATTTGACCCGTGATTTAACTCAGCCTGAAAATACTTAAAAACACTAGATATCATCCAATATTGTTTTTCCCCTCATAACTAACTTAGTATGTGTTCATGTCCATGGAAACATTTTTATTTATTTATTTATTTTTGGCAGCACAGACCTTTTATCTTAAAATATACCACTCGTTTTTGATTACAAAAACTGCTTAAATTCACTAATTATATTTCCTATAGTGATATAATTTGTAATTATATTATATAATTATACTATAATCATAATAATTTATATATAATACATATAATATAAATCTAATTTATATAAGTATAATTATATTGGGTGTCAAGAGGCTTGGTGACCATGAACTGTCACTTTTTCTTGACTTGAAGACGTCTCTTTCAGTCTTTGTGACATCTGGGTTCTCCTCACCACATGTGTGCTCTTGTTCAGGGTCATACTGAACCTCATCCTCATCCACAGACGTATATATGAATGGACATAACTAACGCTGTAGCCACCGCGTTCCAAATAGAAAGTTCTCCAGGAGGCTCTTCCGGCTCCTTCTGACTCTGGCTCCAATTGACTTATGTTAGGATCTTGTCGTCCTTCTCTCTGTACCTGCTGCTGTGAACCTCGTCATTTTGGTCTTAAAATATACGTATTAACCTGCGACACATGATCCTGATTTTTTTTTTTTTTTTTTTGGCTGTTTTGTCCGTCCAAAAAATCCTATTCATAACATATAACCTGGCTCTAGATTCGCTCCTGTAACCGTGAGCTTCATTTGAGCGGCGCCAAACGCTGTGGGTGACGTCACACTCAGTTAGTCCACTTCTTTTATTCAGTCTGTGCCCTCATCCTCATCCTCAGACACATCTTCCTCAGCTTCACTTTCCTCTCTGTCTTCAGAATCACTGTCATGACCAAAAATCTGATCCAGCGCCTCATAAACAGTGAACCTGCTCATGTTGACTGATGCTGCAACAGAATACAGCTGATAATATCTCACTAAAACCCTGTTTATATATGACAATGTTTATTTTAGATTCAAAATGTATCAATGTGCTGCAAGAAAGAGAAGAGTTCACGTGGGTGAAGACGACCTTTGTGTGTGTGTGTATATGTGTGTGCGTGTGTGTGTGTGTGTGTTGTGGGACACACTGAGCCATATTTGATCCACAGAGCAGCCTACAGCTTGTAAGTGATGCATAAAACAGCCACTATTCTCTGCCGGGTCATTTTTGACCCGTAACACCACAGATGTCACTTTTTTTTTTCAGACCTTTACAATTTACTAAAATGGTGAAAATTGATTTTGTTGCGTTAAAATAGTTGTGTCTGAGGATTAGATGAAGCCTCATTCCGGTACAAAAAAGCAAATGGCAGTTTTTTACATACCTAAACTTGAAAACGGGTCAATTTTGACCCTAACACAATATAAGGGTTAAAGAGCCCATCTCATGCAAAATAACTCTTTTCAAATTGTATCTTCTGCACATATACAAGCACAATTTGGGTTTTGGAACATCCATTACACAATAGTTATGAAATCTTACTGATTTCTTGGAGGCAGTCCAGGAACTATGAAAGCCCGCCCGTCGTGAGAAAGCACAGGCTCCGCCCTCCAAACGTGACATAGGCTCTGAGTGAGCCGCCCTTCCTCCTCCCATCTCAGGGAGGGAGGGGGAGACAGGTGTGCACCCTGATAGTGTGTAAAAAACTTTTATTCATCATGGCTATACAGCGCGTTCAGCCGCATGTGTTGGACCCGGAATCGGACGAGGACTTTGAGGTGCACGAAGCGCAAGCACCGCATCAGCATCAGCTGAACATTACTGATTGGTAAAGTATTAATAAAAACTAGTAGATAAACTTATTATATCATGTACACTGCAGCGTAGAAGAATTAGCTTATGCTGTCGCTTTTGTTCATGTGGGAACTGTCAGCCGATGCGGGATGGAGGTGGTGGAGCGAAGAGATGGCAGGTGCGAAGCGGTTTCTGGTACGTCAAATGCGTCATAGGTGTAGCTGCCGTGTCATCGTTGTAGCCGCTTTAGTTCGTTGTCACGTGGGAGGGTGACAGAAAAAAACCCACTGCAATTTGTAAAAAAAAAACAGAATCAATCTAAAAACCACTTCAGCTACATATACAAAGCCCACACATCACTCTTAGAAGGTAGAAAGCTCTAAAAAGTTGATTTTTGCATGAGAGAGAGGTATTTTTGTGGTGATTAAACATTAACATAGATCAGAAAAAGCGTAATAATGGGCCCTTTATAGCCAAACCTTGGAACATTCTTCATTTCGCCTATGTAAGATTGAGTTACAAGTCAGGTCTGTGGAGAGACAAGCCCCTTTACAGTAAGTTCACATATTTTTCAAGATAAGAATACTTACACAATGAACACTTTGATTTAATTGAGATGCAGTGTTTCATGGTGTTGCTTTGATATGAATGAGCATACTGACATAATTTAAAATGTATTGGGCGAATGCAGTGTCACAAAAATAGAAGATGAGTCTTATGTCAGAGTTTGATTTGTTCCTGATAGAGTTAGCGCTCCCACTGACTTAGTTCTAATAGCACTCTTATTGATTGGGAACCTAAAATTGTTCTTCCAGCTCTACTTGTTTACAAAGAAGAACCAAAATAGCAAGTCAATTTACAGTGCTTTCAGGCGGTGTTTTAGGTTTTGCTGGGATCAAATTTTAGAGCAGAATTTTTAGTTAAAGTTACATAGATAGCCTTAGTGTATAATTTCTCAAGTGGTCCATCCAGTAGGCCACAGGGAGTGTAAATGTGAAAATTGTGATTTATGTAAATGAGTCAGGCTAAAGGAAAGAAATGCATTTGTTCATTGCTCTACAAATGCAATTTATCTTCATTTTCCACCCAATATGAAAAAGTTCCCCAGACTCGGAAATATGGGAACAATATAAGCAGCCTACGGGTCCCTTGGGAGAGAGGAGAGGGATTAATGAATTTGGCATGGAAGTTCACCCCAAGCTCGTAATACATTAAACTTATTGCGGAGATTTTATGAGGTGTGGAAAAACAAATGTGTATTTAAAGGTCCTGTATTACACAAAATAGATTGCTGTGAGCTTTAAGTCATGTTATGATGTTGCTACTTCTGCAGAAGCTTGAACTAGATTTGTATTTTTACTGGAGTAATCCTTTATTATTAATCTGTTTACATCTTCAAAGCTCAAAATGCTGTGTTCCACCTTGTGATGTCATGTAGTGGTAGTTTTCATGTTAGCCTGTAACAATTAACAGATGGTAACAAATTTTGCTGGATGATTAATTGACCAAGAAATTATTGTGATAACTGATAATATTGACATTTTGGGAACAATTTCAACTAATATAATGACAATGGAGTAAAATGCAAATACACCTACTCAAAGATCAATAAACTTTACTTTCTAAAGAACAGTTAACACGGGAACTGCAAGACAACCAAAAACAAGAGATCTAAATAAAATAGACTTGTTAACATAAGACTAGCCTAATGTAGTCTGGTTTACAGCAAGGGCTTGTAAACAAATAATGCACTTAAACAATAATGAAATGAATTATTAAATCTCTGTTACAAACTTGCTCATAAAAGTTAGTCATTGACTTACATTGGAATATTGTGGTCCCCCTCTCTCTGTGGTTGCTGCTGTGAGCCTCGGCATTTTGGTCTTGAAGTTTTCATATTAACCCGCTCTACATGATCATATTTTGCTATGAGGGAGCCTCTGTCCTGTCTCGTTTCGTGTCTGTGTTTTGTGGGATTTCAGTGGATTTTGGGCTCTCCTGGGTCGATTGGGTATGGGTGTGTGTCGGCAGCTGGGGTTTGAGACATTTCTTTTCATCATTTGCGCGCTCACTGCATTTGACACATGTGTGCCGATGAGACGTATCCTGCTCACTCGTGTTGATTTGCCATCGTGACTTGTTTTGTCACACGGCAGTGAACAGTTTAGGTGTTCTGATGGCAGTGCTAGTGCTGCACCTTCATGTTAACCGCACCATAGAACTATGAAAATATCATGAACCGCACAGACAGTGGCGCTTTCTGGACTCGGGCTGCGTGCGCATTCGCTGTGTTGAATAATCTGTTTAATATTGTATTTTCTTTTTAAGTGCATTCATAAATGATTTTTCCAACAGCAAATCATTTCCAACTTCAAGCTAAACCAGGTCTAAACCAGGTCTAAACCATGACTAGACCAGTACTAATCTTGGACTTGAGAGAGCGTGAGAGAGAGAACCCGGAGCCCACAGAGCAGGGTGTCCATGAGCTTGTTAAAAGTTATCGTGCGATTAATTGATTTATTGATTATTGTTACAGGCCTATTTTCAAGTTAACACCATTAGTTCAGTAGAAATGGTCAGTTCCAGGGCTGAAATTATCCAGATGTTTTTAACTCCAGGTATGTTTTGATGAGTAAAAACATTATAACATAGATCAGAAAATAGCGTAATTTTTGGTGGAATGTGTTCTGTTTGCTTGTGTCCACGAACATGTAATTGCTTTGCCTAGAATGTTCCACAGCATGGCAGAGGCTTGAGGTCAGAATAAATCTGCTGTGTACTGCCTGTGTCTAATTTTGAAGAGCTTTCTTGTCTAATAATCAGGAAGTGTATTGTTAGCTTGTTTGTTGCTGTTAGCATTACCTAACACATTCCTAGTATCCTAATTATTATTGTATTATTTGTTTATACGTGCATTTTAAAATTTCTGAGACTAGAGAAGAGTTTTGCCCTCACTATAGTGCTGACAACAACTAGCATGCTAACAGCACTTTTCCTGGTTCTCGGAGGATAAAAATATTGGATGCAGCCAAGACACACCAGTCTCATTTTGATACTAGATTACAGGTCACATCTGTGGAGAGGCGGCCCAGCTCACAGTAGGAATGAATGTTTTAAGGTATTTTTGAATAGTAAACACCTGAACTTGTAAAGATGCTATAGATACTGTATATTAAACACCACAAAGCCTTCTAAATACACATATCACTAACATCTCTGTATCAGTCATTGTACAAGGACCCAGGAGGAACTATTTTTAGATGCAGTCTAATTAGCATGTGCAAAGAAAGGGAAGCACCCACACACATATGCACACAACTCACCACAGTCTGCACATCCAAGACCTCAGTGTACGTCTGACTCATCACCTCACATCCACAAAGACAGGAAGTACGGACGCCTCTTTGCTGTTTGACTTTGACCGTTCACTTAAAGTCAAAACAGTTAGTAAAATGGAGGCATCTGGATTGTTGACAGTTATAGAGATAGTAGTAATAACTCAAACTCAATTTCAATAGTAAGAGAAAAGCTTGAAGAGGGGTTATTATACAAAATCGACACTTTGGACCTTTCTATCATGTTATAACGTTCCCTCACCAAAAACATTCTCAAATGAACTGTGGGAATCAGAGTTAAAGCATTATTAGGGGTGTAACGGTACACAAAAATCACAGTTTGGTATTTACCTCGGTTTTGAGGTCACGGTTTGGTTCATTTTCGGTACAGTATGGGAACATAATGCAAAACCATTTGCTTGTTAATTTGTCTGTTTATTAAACCAACTATTTGTTTTAACATTATACAAATGGGAAAATAAAATAAATGAAAAATGCTGCTTGGTGATACATAAGTTAAATAAAATATTCTCAAGTAAGCAACAAATGTATGAAATATTATAAAAATAAATTTCTTGTAAACGGTAAACAAAACTTTTCAAAAAAGTAAAGTGCAGCACTAACAGTTCCAACATGAAGTTTTACTCAATCTTCATATTTTCGTCCAGAAACAAAACGTGTCCACATTGTCTGCAGTAAGTGCAGATCTGCTGCAGTTACAATGTCCCGGTTGAAAATACCCTTTCGATAGGGACAGAGGTTGCAGGTATGGAGAGAGCAGAGATTCTGTGCCGGCGAAAGGCAAAAGTGAGGACTGGGGCACAACGGCTGTAGTCTTGGGAGGATTCACGTGGTTCAGAGGGATGTAGACAAGGCGGGGGGCACATCGGCTGCAACTAACTATAAAGTGCTAATGGAAACAAGTTCTCATGAATATTACAGAGCTGAGTCTTCTGTGTAGCTGCACATGTAGTGGCGGAATGTAAACACACACAAATTGCGCAAAATCTTTTGTGTACAGCTCTGCACTGAACCAAAAGTCTCGTACCAAAATGGTTCGGCACAAATACATGTACTGTTACACCCCTAATTATTATATTTTAGTGGAATTTAAAGTGTTTGCAATTTTCAAATTTTGTAAACAGCAACTTTTGACACAATCACAATTGTAATTTCACCATCATAAAAAGTGCTATGGGTGTGACACACTGGGAGTCAACATCACGTCCAAAGACAGGGAATGGAATTTTAGTAAGTAAAGTAAAAATAAGATTTATTCCAAATAAATCCCTAAAACTACTACTTTTATACCCCTGCAAACATGTTCTGAAATACATGCAATTGTGCATCAGTTTATCACTTTATTTTCAGTCTTCCCAATGTTGTGCTCCAGGGCATGTTTCAAATTTACACCTTGAACTGAATCCTGCTGTTAAAACTTTGCAAATCTACTCACATTCACAATGTTGATTAGAAAAATATCAATTACATCTTGTACCAAAATATTTCATCCTTTCATCCACCTTGAAAATGACAATTCCTGGACACTATCTATCACAACAGCTCTATGAAGGTCCTAATGATTTCTCCTCACTTTTATACTGTAGCAGTGTGTGAATACAGGATAAGTATGACATAAAAATACCTTAATTACTTTTTAATTGCCAACAATATAGAACTATTTGAAGTATGATCATCCATGCAGGTTTATTATTGAGATGCACAATGAGCATGGAGAACCTCATCAAAACTTCAAAAACATGTATTCACTTTCAGCCAAGGACCATGACGAATCACTGC
>NW_026571299.1:29882957-29950457 GCF_026225935.1 Boleophthalmus pectinirostris
CAGCGCTAAATCAGGAATGCTGCACGTGTTTCCATGTTAACCATAAATGTGTATGTGTTTTTATAGCACTGAGGGGGATGCAGTAATATTTCAGTATTCGAGACCTGTTAGTACTGAAATCATGTTTGTACTTTTCTTCAATGCATCATTTTTACAACCAGCATAATGTGAAAACTGCATTCATTTTTTCAATACCAATAATGTAATGGCCTATCAGTTTTTTTGCTCATAATGTGTCATCAATCGGTGCATGTAACTTTTTGGAAAGAGAGTCTGCTACGTTCTTGTCTCCATGGTGATGCTATTTCTTTGCCTATAATATTCCATAATATTACATTAAAATTTTCTGTGTGTTTTTCTTGTTAAAATTCCTTTGAAAAACAGGTATTATAAGCAGGCTTGCCTCTCCACAGATCTGTCCTGGTCGTCATGGTGATGGATACATTTTATGCCATACTGCTGAGCATTCAGAGCAAAGGAATAACAACTTCATGAAGAAAAGCTAGTGGTACACCATCCATCATAAAATGTAGACAGTGTATCTTTAAATTAAATGTTAGTAGAATTGTAAAATGTTTGGTACATATTCCTGGTCTTAAAACTCCCCTTTTTGGATATTTTTAGACCACAAAATTTTAGGAAACAAATAATATGATGGAATTTATCAACATTTTAGTTTTATCTGCTATTAAATGTGAAGCTGAAAAGAAGCGATGCTGTTGTTGTTTGTAGGTGGTGGCGATTGGACACATTACAGTATGTGACAGATTTCCAGTAATAGCCCCCAGGACGATTGTAGTAAAATCTTATAGTTGGGCTTTAGGCCCCTGAAAACAGCCAACAGACACTTGAGGAGCCGACTGCGCTGTTTTATGGCTTTCATTTTGTCTCTGAGTGAACCTGCTGCTACAGAAATCATTCTCCTTTCCACACGACGAGAGGGGGCCCTCAGATTATCACTGTGTCTCACACAAGAGGGGGGTCCAGGAGAGACAGAGGTGGGGGGTCTTGTTACCACGGGAACAAGATCTGAATCCAAGACCATAGACCAAGAACGAAGATTCGAAGTACGTCCTAGACCAGACTGGAAGTCCAGAGTCCATACACTGAAATTACTTAAAATTCTAGAGACTAAAGAATCAAAGGCACAAATAAACAAAATAGACCTCAGAACTAGAGTAAGGTCTTGGAATGTGTTTTACAGGTTTGTCAAAGTCTCTCAAAACACCACACTACATTTATTATTCATTCACACACTCAGTGATAGTAAGATACTATGCCCTGGGGCAGACTGATGGAAGCAAGACTGCCAATCTGCCCCACTGGTCCCTCCGACCTAGCTTGATTCAGCAGCTGGTTTCACTTTGTAGAAACTGTCTGGCCTCGCAGTGTTAGAATTTGTTCGCTCGATGGTAGGCAGGTACTTTTTATAATTTAACCAATCACTGCTATTTTGTTGTGACGTATGTAATGTGCTGTTAACGGGGCTAACTGGTATATTAAGCTTTTCCCAAATCCTGTAGGAAGAAGGCCAATAACGTCTTTCCCCTTGATAAAATTCACCAAACATTCTCTTTGTTCCGGCTTTAAATCATCGATCTCGGGAATCGTTGACAACACAGAATGTATGACTCTTCGCTGATTGGCTGGTGCCCGGACTCACACGTCAGGGGTTTTTGCAACCGTCTAGTGTATTTTGATTCCTGACCTTATTGCTGGAGAAATGAAATTGAGCGGAGACACTAGGTGGCGCCGGCCTGGCTACCTCCGACCATCACCACCAAGTCATTTACGCACCACTTTCAAACTAGTCAATGTGGTTGAAGTGTCTTGCCAAAGGGTTGGTCCCCCAGCGAGACCACTGATCTAACCACTGAGTCAATGTTGCCACAATACCACACTTTTTGGTTATTCAAATTCACCTGTCAAATAGTGATGACAGTGTTTTATTGTTTTGATGTGATACCAAATAAAAATGTCATATCGTGAGATTGATCTGATACCGATAACACTGACTTATGTTTTAAAATGATTTGAAACTCCTAAACTATAACTTCTATAAACTCCTACATATACATTTTGTTCATCACGGAGTTGAATCATTAGAAGCAAGTCTTAACCTTTTTCTATATCATAACACAATGCACAATTTTCCTCAACCGCAATATTTACCTCATTTTACGTCTGAATCAAACTCTAGTCCTGTCTAAAGTTCCTGAAAGTTCTCTTGTGTTTTGACCTGCTCCGCTCTCCAGAATGCGACGAGCTCATTAAAAAGACGCTGTGGTTTGTTCAGTCTGACAGTTCATAAAAGATTCCTCCGTTAGCAGAGTTTGCATTGTGTTTTTGGTGAATCGTACTTCTTCCTCGTGCTGTCTGCCTCCCTCACGATGCCCTGCTTTTGTCAGAGTGAGATGTCGAAATAGCGAGACAGTTTTGACGCTTTATCATCTTGTACCTGTCATTGAATCGAATGAAGCCAAGAGACTGTAATGTGACAAGCAGCAGGTTTACATTGTGAGAGCGCCGCATTTGGACTAAACAGGTAGGAAATAGTGTTATCTAAGAAGAAATACATTTAGGGGTAATATCAGAGCCTGGGTAGAAAACATTAGTGAGTGAGTGGATACACATTTTGTTGTCTTATAATAAAATAAGGCAATGGCAATGTTGTTTTTCCAATCGTGTTTTATAAGCAGCACTTTGATAAAATCAGACCAGTGTGCACTTTCTCTAACTTCTTGGGTTCTTTTTAAAGACAATATAGTAGGGGATGTGTTTACGTTGTTGATATGTTTCGGCTGCTAGCTGTAAGCCATCTTCAGAACTGTCACTGGTGTTGATGGTGATGTGTCGTATATGAGCTGTTGTTACTTCCTGTAGGCGTGGTCAGGTCGCTCAGACTGACCACGCCCCCTGTTGCGGTGGTCTCTGGAGGAGGGTGTCCCAGGTGTGTGAAAGGAGGAACGTGCCAGTTGATACTGTCTGTCAGTGCCCCGTTTCCTGATTTCAGTGGCCTCCCTGATCCAGCATGTGAACTTGTTCTCTAGTCCAATGGCTCGTGTCCCGTCCCAATCCATAATGTGGTTACTTCCTGTAGTAAATAACCACAAAAGCTCATATACGGCACGTCACCACCAACACCAGTGATAGTTCTGAAGATGGCTTGCAGCTAGAAGCATGTCAAGAAGGTATCCCAAGTCTTTCGGGATCCGTTCATTTCAAAGAGCCTTGCAAAAGAATGGCTCTTATAATATTTATGATGGAAGCCAACATGAGCTAAGCCTGATTCATCAGTCAGTTTCACTTTGTGGAAACCGTCTGACCTCGCAGCATTAGAATTCATTTGCTCGACGGTAGACGGGTACTTTTTTAATTTAACCAATCGCTGCTATTTGGTCGTGACGTATGTAATGTGCCAAATCCTGTAGAAAGAAGAGCAATAACATCTTTCCCCTTGATAAAATTCACCAAACATTCTCTTTGTGCCAACTTTAAATCCTTGATCTCGGGAATCGTTGTCAACACAGAATGTATGGCTCTTCGCTGATTGGCTGGTGCCCGAACTCGCAATTCCGGGGTTCTTGCAAACCGCCTAGAGTATTTTGATTCCTGACCTAGTCGCTGGAGAGAAATGAAATTGAGCAGAGGCACTAGATGACGCCAGCCTGGCTAAACGTGAGCACTGATTTGAACAAAAAAATAATCACAGAGAGAAATGTCCAAGGCGCAGATTTGTTTAAAATGGTGGGTGTGTGTTTACCCATTGAAATTATGCAAAATCACAATTTCTAAACATTTGTACTACAATAATAATAATTTAAAAACTTCTTTTGTTTGGTTGGTTCATTGTTTATTAGTGTAAAAATGCATTAGATGCAAATTAGAAAGAAAAAGAGTCAGTTCTTTGCAAAAATGAGACAAGATAGATGTAAGTATATACTTCCTCCTTTCATGATTTGATAGTTGAGTATTCCAGGTTTAAAAGACAAAGTAAGGGTAGAGACTTGGGTATTTAACTTGGTAGAGCGATGTATGACTTGAGAAACTGACTGCTACTCACAATAGCTATTTTAACTTGTTGAAGTGATTTATTTTGTATTCAGAAAGTAAGGGTAAATGCAATAATTCAACCAGAAAAACTGTAGTCTCTCAACCTACTACTTTTCACCATATACTGTAGAGCAGCAGCAGAACTTTCAGTCACTTCAGTTTCTCTATCTCCCTCACTGTCATTTTTATTCATACACTTTCTTATGTATATTTGTGCTTAATAACGGCAACTTCATCCATAATTTCCACCCCTAAAAGTTTACATTATGCAAATGATGAATAACCAATCAAGAACAGGATTTTCTTCACACTTTGCACTTTAACTGTACACTTTTAACTCTTCAAATCGCGTAATTACCTTTTGCCTAATTATATGGAAATATGTTGAAGATTGTCCCTGGAGAGTCGCCATAATGAATGCGATTTAGACATGCCCACACTGATGGACTATGGACGGACATAATGATGTAGGTGCAGAGTGGTTGGCTTAAGTGAGGGATTTCTTGGTCTGGGAGCTTATTGGTGCACAGGAGGGTCTGAGCTGTTTAAACACTCATTTAAGATCACTCAAGTGTGGACAAAGTCAGTGGATTTAAGGCAGCACAGGGTCACTTGTCCAACTTCTGTGGAATGATGTAATGGGCAAAGAATGATCATTAAGTGTGTGGAAGTTATAGGAGCTTTCAGACTTTTTTTTGGTCAACAAGATTAATCATTGTCTACACTTTTTGTTGTGTATTTGTAGTGTAAGTGTAGAGTAGTGTCACTTATCCGGTGGAGGGTCCGTCAAATCCTTTTCTCCATGGAGATGTTATTGCTTTGTCTGAAATTTTCCACAGTATAACATTTCTATCTTCATGAAGACCAAACCAGACCAAGTTACAGGTCAGATCTGTGTCAGAATGTCAATTTTTTGTGGTATTTTTGAGCTATAAAACCACTTGCAATTGAATAAATTTAAGTGACATATCCATAAAAACAAAAAGGTGACGGAGCCTTCATCAAAAAGGTTTCACAATGCACCTTTTAAAGTTGATAATACAATGTTGAAAAAAAATTTAGTTTGATCCTGGTCTAGTCTCAGGGTATGTTCCTACTTTCTCACCCACCAGAGGAAAATAGGTTCTATTCACGCTTACGCCACAAACTAAGGAGACGTTTGGAAAGATGAGATTACAAACTCCGGTGTAGTTTAGGCTCCCCTAACATGGATCTGTTAAAGCTGATTGTGATCAAACCCATTGAAGTAAATGTGATCAGCGGTAAAATGAAGACTGCATATGTATGTGCCCTCATCTCTTCTAATCGCTTGTACCCAGTGCGCTCGGAGTTGTGTGTCAGTGGGGAAATGATGAAAACTGAGGTATGGTTGTAATTTTGATTAGCCGAACATAACAGAACACTACAATGACATGGAGATGAAGAAAATTGGGCCTGGGAAGTTGTAATCTCATCTTTCTGGTTTGTGATGTAAGTTTGAATAGAGCCTATTGGGAGTGAACCTAGAACTAAACCTGAACTAGACCATGACCAGAACCAAACCAAACTAAGTCTACATCAGGACTAAACCAGGCTCAAACCCGGACCAAGCCAAGACACAATCACATACAGTTACATCTTAGTGGCTCAGTGACAACTTGTGGATTACAGGTGCTGTTTTTTACAGTCTTAAAAACATTTAAAAAATGAACTAGTTGCAGTGGTCCTAAGGTTATTCCTCACTTACCTTATGCATTCCAAACATTATGCCCTGCAATGAGTTTATATGCGCCTTTCACAACAGAGCAGAGTTTTGCTGTAAGCAGCAACTAGCATGCTCACACACTTCTTGATTTGCAAACAATAACATGCTTTCTAATTAGTTGCAGACAGCACATAGTGGACATATTTGGACCTCAAGAGCTGCTTATACAATGCATCTGTACTGAGGCAAGACGAATTTTGCTCAGATACCTGGGAAAAAGCTGGAAAAACATGACCTTTAAATTTATTACCATATTTTTCGGACTATAAGTCGCATCAGCCAAAATGCGTAATGAATTAAAAAAAAAAAAAAAATAAACATATAGAAGTCGCATCGTACTATAAGTCACACTTTTTGGGGGAAATTTATTTCATAAAATCAGAGACCAGGAATTGACATTCATAGACTCCGTATCAGTTCCAGTTAGAATTATTCTGGCCTTTCTAAATCCCGACAGAATGGGTTCGGTTGCCACTGAAATCCAGACTTTGTCGATCCATCCAATGACTTAGAGGAAAGTTACATGGCACACTCGCTCGGTTACCGTGAAGTTGTGTTCTCCATCCCCGCTTTCTTCCAGTCCCTCACCAGTTTCTTGCTCACTCGAAACTTTATTTCTGCTGCTCGATTACCATTTTCGGCTGAATATTTCACTACTTGCAGCAGGACAGAGGCTCTTTCTGCAGGAGACATGCACAGTGAAGAGTGAAGTGGCAGTGGTACAGGAGTAATAGGACTAGCAGATACTGACACACAAGCCCAAGAGAGCGCCCTCTCACACCTGTCAGTGTGAAAAATGTAATATATAAATCGCACCAGAGTATAAGTCACAGGACACCCACACCATGAAAAAAACCTGTCACTTATAGTGTATAATTATATAGTGATTCATTTTCATATATAATAAATGCATAATGTTTTTCAATTGAAGAACTGACAGCACTTATACTATTATGGACATTATTATTATTATGAAAACAGGACATAAGGTGAGCTCTTCAGTTTCACTCTAGTGAGTCAGATGGAAGGATGTAGCACAGACACTGGTGCTCTTTAAGGATAAGGCCACTTCACATACCAGTGTAGAAATGTGAGAAGAGCTGAAGAAGTTTGAGGCATTATAATGTACAAAAAAATGTAAACCCTTTATTAAGACATAAACCAGAAAATGTCCAAGGATTAAAATTTTTGTTCTCTTTTATGTTGGTATGTGCTTATTAAATCTCTGTGTCCATTATTATTATTTTATTAGAGCTGATCACTGTTTACTGAAAAAGTAAAGCAACTACTAACTATCAATACATAGAAAAATATGGTCCGTGGTCTGAAGTTTTGATTCCTGGCAGGACCTGAGACTATGTTTACACTTGGCACTACCAGCACAAATAAGTTATGGTTGGTTAGACTGATTAAACACTTGGACCCTTCTTGTAGTAACATTACTCACCCCCTACTTACCCAGTACTTACCATAAATATCTTGTACAGTAACATAAATACTTCTGTCTTTTACCATCTTTGAACCGGAGCAGACGCAGGTGTGAGGTGTGGTTTCAGTCCGTTTAATCCCAGTAAAGAGAGAGGATTTGAGGCAGTCTTGTGTGTTGTTTGTTAGCAGTTAGCACCCGGCCCACAGCGGAGCAGCCCACAGGAAACTCCCACTCGCCCAGATGGCCTGTCTCCTCAGCTCTGCCAAGACCAACCAAAGTGTTAGCGTGAATTACTGGATTCTCAGGCTTTGAGAAATGTGTTCAGAATGAGCCTCATCAAAGCAACATGGGAGTTGTTTTAGGAGGAAGTTGTTTTTCTTCATGTTTATATTCGCCTTGTTTGATTCTGTTGGGTATGTAGGGGATTTTAATACTTGTGAACAGTTTTGCAGTGGTTCAAAGTTATTCCTCGCTTATCTTATGCGTTCTGAGTATATTAACGATTCACCATGATACGTTTACAATCACTTTTCCAACTTTTGGAATCCTGAGTTAAGTTCTGCCATCATGGTAAAGCCAACAACAACACACAAAACACATTATAATTACTGCATTTTTCGGACTGTAGGTTGTACCAGCCAAAAAATGCATAATGAGGAAGAAAAAAACATATAAGTCTCACTGCACTATAAGTCGCACTTTTGGGGGAAAAGTTATTTTATAAAATCAGAGACGAGGAACTGACATTTCATCTTGAAAGTCAAATTATAGTAATAACAATAGAAGAGAGAACAACAGACTGTTAACGTCACATATGAACAGTTCTTCAGAGAACTATAGAATAAACAACAGAACAGAACAAGTTGACCAAACTCTCCATCTCACTCCAAATCACTAAATCCATTGAATTCTTCATCCTCTGTGTCACTTCTGAACAACTTCATGACCTCCAGAGGTAAACAGAGCGCCGCTTCCTTTTCTGTGTAGCTGTTGTCAGACTCAGCATCAGTTCCAGTTAGAATTATTCTGGCCTTTCTGAATCCTGACAGGATGGTTCAGTTGTCACTGAAGTCCAGCCTTTGTCGATCCATCCAATGACTTCCAAAAAAGTTACATGGTGCAACTGTCCGGTTGCCATAAAGCTATGTTCTCCATCCCCGCTTTCGGTCAGTCCCTCACAAATTTCTCACTCACTTCAAAGTTCCTTTCTGCTGCTCGAGTACCATTTTCGGCTGCATATTTTGCTACTTGCAGCAGAACACATGTAGGAGACATGTGCAGTAGGGAGCCAAGTGACAGTGGTACAGGAGTAATAGGAGTAGCAGATACTGACACACAAGCCTAGAGCGCTCTCTCGCGACTGTCAGTGTGAAAATTTTAATAGATAAGTCACGCTGGAGTATAAGTCGCAGGAACACCCAAACCATGAAAAAAGTGCAACTTGTAGTTCGAAAAATACAGTAGATGCAGGCAGCACGCAGTGGACTTATTTTAACTTTAAGAGCTGTTTATGTAATGAATGTGTACTGGGCCAACACAAATTTTGCTCAAATAAATGGGGAAAAAATCAAGTACCATGCCTTTAACTAGATGTACTTATAACTAGAAATCTGATGTTTGCTTAATGAATGAACTGAATGAAAGGAGCAGTTCAGGTTGGTTTGATAGAAGTAGTGTGGGTGGTAGTGGCTCTGTGGTTTACTGTTCAATTCAACGCACATCACACCATGACAATATATGAAACTGCAGTGCGGGCGATTAGTGGTCTGAGGGGCAGACGGCATAAATCTGCAGTCTTGCTTTTCGTCAGTGTACCCCAGGGCAGCTGTGGCTACAGAAGGTGCCATGTCACAACTGTGGAGTGAATCAGTAGTGACAATTGGTACATACCATGGTGACAGAATGTACATATTAGCAAAAATGTTTTACTATAGTCTAAAAACTCAAGCCTGTGATCAATACGAACATTCAAGGTTCTGTTTAGGTGTTTGATGTTCAGCAAAAATGGTGAGAGAGAACTGTTGGCTAATGCTTATTGTGACCAAACGTCCTTGTTTACCCGGGACAGTCCCAGTTTTGAGCCCTGTGTCCCCTGTCCCAGCAGATTCATACAAAACCATTGATTTGTCCCAGCTTTATTAAAGAAACATCCCAGGTGTCCCTATTTTTAACCAATTTGATACCTGCCAACAGTAAAGAGAAGCATACATTGTCATTTGTTTAGGTAAAATACAGAATAGCTGCTTAAAAACGACCAAAACACAACAAAAAATGTGACTATACTGACTCACGTTTATTATGAATGGGCCGAGTGCAGAACAGTTTTCCTTAATTGCGCACTCTTTTCACAATTTTATTATTACCAATGGCCCTAAACTGGAGGTGTCCCAGTTTTTGATTTTGACAATCTGGTCATCCTACTGATGCTATCTAGCTTGTGACTGCAATTTTATGTGTGAGAGACTTTTGTAAGAGCACATATCATCTCACCTGTTGTAGTTCCAACTTTCTGGTCAGATTGTGTTAAAACAAAGCTCAGATCGATGATTAACTGGAGTAATAGAGCGTCTAACAGAGTAGTGCTTTCAGTTAGTTTCTGTCACACTCTCAGGGAATGCTGATGACATCAGTATAGTGCAGCACTTTTCTAGGCTCATCATCCTACAGAGAGCCATACAAATGTAAGGCTTTTTTAATAGTAATGTGATTGAGTGGTATTATTTTGAAACAGTACATTTACTCATGTGCCAGATTGTAGTACTTCTTAACATAATGGGCAATGCTTGACGAAATAGTCCAGATTCCTGAGTTCTGTGTCATATTAACATCTGCAGTATTTTTCATCTCACTATCACAATTAATGCATTAAAAGACCCAATTTACTCTATTTTCTGCTGTTTGCCATATTCTTTGGACTATAAGTTGTAAGTTGTTTCATGGTTTGGGTGGTCCTACAACTTATACGCAAGTACGACTTACTATATATATTAAAAATTTCATACTGACAGCCACAAGAGGGCGCTCTAGGCTTGTGTGTCAGTATCTGCTACTACTATTACTGTGCATGTCTCCTGCAGAAAGAGCCGCTGTCCTGTCTGTATCATGTCAGTCGATCACACCATTACTTCTGTTTATTTAAACAAACTTATAAAGACAACTGAGAAGACTGAACACAAATGCCCCTAAAAAGAAAATCATATTTTGCAGATTACAAGCTGCAAGTAGTGAAATATACAGCTGAAAACTGTAATCGAGCAGCAGAAAGAAAGTTTGGAGTGAGCGAGAAACTTGTGACAACAGGGAGGGTGCTAACTAGAACTGATGCTGATTCTGATGACAGGAGAAGAGAAAGCACCGCTCCGTTTATCTCCGGAAGTCGCGGAATTGCTCGGAAATGACACCAAGGATGAAAAATTCAATTGGTGATTTGGAGTGAGATGGAGAGTTTGGTAAACTTGTTCTGCTCTGTTGTTGGTGCTATAGTTATCTGAAGAACTGTTCATATGTGACATTAACAGACTTGTTCTTTGTTCTATTGTCATTACTGTAACTTGCCTTTCAAGATGAAATGTTGGTTCCTGGTCTCTGATTTTATAAATTTTATAAATTTCCCCCAAAAAGTAGCTTATACTCCGGAGTGATTTATAGTCCGACAAATACTTTATGTTGTGTATGTCTATGTATGTATGTCATCAAGAACATACCCGGACTTGTGTTTTGTTTCATTCACACATTTATAAAACAGAAATCCTGCACATTTATGGTTCATTCAACACTGTGTTCCAGTTTGTGATGTCATTTGGTAATACAGGAACTGCTCCACTGTGTTTTTAAACCCCATACACCCTCACTAGAATCATACGGATAATTTCAGCTCTGGAATTGCCCATCTCTGCAGATCAAAAGGTAAAAAGAAGCTGTTATCTTGAAAATTACCACTTCATAAGATCACAAAATGGTACAAGATAATTTTGAGCTTTGGAGATGCAGACAGGCAGACATAAAGAGCTACACAAACAAGTGTGAATGAAACAAAACACAACTAAGGTATGTTTTTGATGAGGTAACAACATTATAACAAGATTTAAAGTTCACAAAACTCAATTTTGCATAGTGTAGGACCTTTAACACCAGCAATATTTTTCATCTCGACATCACATAAATATACCATTAACTTTATCTGCAAATGTGCTTTTGTTAATAAAACCCCCGATAATAAAGCTCAGACTACATCCTATTTTTCCCCCTTATTCCTTACATTATGCCACTATAGCGTATTCAGAAGTTTTCCTTTGAGTAAAGAAAGTTGCATGGTGAACATTTTATACACCTTTTGTTCCACTCTTCAATGTACTTTTTCACTTAATGTTCTTTGACTCAGTACTTTTTTAAACCTTAAACTTACTTCTTTTTTGTCCTCACTTGGTTTTCTTCTTAGCTTTCTCCTCCATTGCACCCAGTCATTATGTGGATCTGCAGAGGACGGAGAAAAGAAGGCTCTGTCAGATCGGAGCTGCTTAATTGTTAGAATTAGTCTGCCGGGTCCCACATAGTCACAGAGGCACAGGGTTTAAGATGGCCGACAGCCTGGGGACACTTCTGACTCAAGTGACGCATGGACAGTTGGTGAAACAAGTGGGGTACTGTAGTTGAAAGAGAAAGTGTTAGTTGAATAAAAAAGGAGTAAAGTGTAACCAAATATAACAAATGAAACTGTGTCTACGTCAGAACCTTAAAGGGCCCATTTTACGCTATTTTGTTGTTTCCTCATCACAAACATATCTGGAGTTGTGTTTTGTTTTATTCATACATTTAACATACAAACCCTGCATATTTAGGCTGAGTTCTTCTCTCAAATTGAAAACTCTCAGTTCCAACTTGTCACAGAATTATACCTTCATTAGAATTATTTGGACAATTTCAGCCCTAGAATTGACAATATTTACACAAGGTAAAAGGTAAATGTTAATTAACACTTCATGACATCACAAGGCGGAACAGAGCATTCTGAGCTTTGGACATGTAGACAGACTAATAATGCAGGATTACAATTTTGTGCAATATAGGACCTGTATCCAAGAAATACTGGAGTAATTCAGTACAAAAATATAATGTTGGAATAAACCTGGATTATACCTTGATTATACCTGGTCTTAAACAGGACCAGTGCATCTTAAATATGGTTGAAACCTGATCTAAACAAACCCAGAAAGAATTAAATGAGGACTATAAAAGTGGTGAATTAAGAATTATGGGACTTAATAATGCCAAAATTATAAAAATAGTTTAGATATAGGCCTTGCTAAGTCATACTTAACATTATCATCAAAGCAAGTAACCTACCCTAACCCTAACTAACCTGAAAATTGAACCTGAAATACAGATTGGACTATGTTATTGGGTTCTTTTTTCAGATCAAGAGTTTGTTTTCATACCTGACAGTTTCGACTGCTCACTAGCGCTCTTCCTCAGAGTGGTCACGTGATGTTGTTGTGACATGTCCGGTGAGCTGATTTATACAAGTTTTGGTTTTGGAAGACCGCTTTGAGCAGGTATGAAAACAAACTCTTGGTTGAAAAAAGAACCTAATAACATAAAAAATACCGGAAGACCAAATGAACTTCACTGGACAGATAAGACTAAACCTGGAAAACCAGTGGATAAACTCCAGCTTAACTTAAAGGTGCATTGTTTAACTTTTCTGGTGGACGGTCCATCACCTCCTTGTTTCTATGGAGATGTCATTACTCTGCCTGGAAGTATGACACAGTATCACTTAAACAGCACCTTATATTTATTCAATTACAAGCGGATTTATTGCAAAAAAAAACCCAAAAAAACTCGCCTCTCCACAGAGCTGTCCTTGTAATGTCTTCTGGTTTGGTCTCCATAAAGATAGAAAGGTTTAATGCTACACTGTGAAACATTCAGACAAAGCAATAACATCTCCATGTAGAAAAGCATTTGACAGACCCTCCACCAGAAAAGTTACACAATGCACTTTTAAATGATCAATTATTTAAACGTAATGTAATGGGAATGGAGATAACACTGGTCTGACTGGACCCCCCTCCCTTTCTGATGAGCCCCTCTTGTGAGTTTAATCTGACATTAGTACCATACTGATGATGCCCATTTGTTGTGATGTGTGTCACATTTAGCTTGTCAGTCATAACAGGCTTAATTTGGCATCCGACCACCTCTGGGCATTTACAAAGTTAAGAAATGAACTGTGGGCTGACTTCAGTATCACATGAGAGCTTATTTGATTTATGATGTGAAACTAATGCAATTTCTGTACGTCAGAGGTATACTGAAGCAAGAAATCACTAAGACTAAGGCCAAGGTTACAGATCAGATTAGTGGAGAGGCAACACAGTAAAAGTGCATGTACATGAGCAATAAACACCTGTAATTAAGGGACCTATTAAGCAACTTTCTGATCTGTTATAACGTAGTTTCCTCATCACAAACCTGGAGTTGTGTTTTGTTTTGTTTTATTCACACATGTTTAACACACAAACCCTGCATATTTACACTTAATTCTTCTTTCTCTCAAAAAATAAAGAAAAACTCTGTTCCATCTTGTGATGTCAGAGTCAGAGTCAAGCAGAGTCCTGCACCGGGTCGGGTACCAGTGGAAGTAGTTGCTAAAATGGGTGGGTTTTAGCGTTCTGTAATTTTACGGGTAGGAAAGCGTGCGGGTAGTGATGCAGGCGGGTAGTGATTTACACAGGGGTGGGTCAGGAATAAATCAGGACTAAACCAGGACTACATCAGGACTAATCTTAGACTCAAGAGAGAGGGAGAACCACAAGCCCACCGAGCAGGGTGTCCACAAAGCTCGATCTGGTGACGGCCGCACTTACTTACGTGCTGGGCGGAGCTCTGCGCCGGTCCTTTTGCTCGCGGCCAACCGACAATCCACGCTGGTGCACCTCCAACAGTCTGTGCCCTTCCTGACAGTGAGTCCTCGTTCAATTCTGATTTAGTCGTGGGTTAGTCCTGGTTTAGTCCTCATGGTTTAGTCCTGGAATCAGTCCTGGGTTAGTCCTGGGTTAGTCTTGGTTCAGTCCGTGGCGTCTGCGGCACAAAAGTGCGGCATCTCAATCAATGTTTCTTCTGCTCAGTAAATAATGCCTGTGAAGTGATGTCGTATTTTTGATAGTCGAGTCGCGTTTGTGAATTTGTATTCGTACAGAAGAAAGTGTAACTGTTTAATTTGATTTTGTGATTGTAATTCTTGAAGTCGTAACTTTTCAATTCGTATTCTGATGGATGCTTCAATTACAGTGCTTTTAATCTGTGTGATTTATCACGGACAGGTAATGGGTGAAATGTTAACAGGTCCGGGCGGGTGCAGGTTTAACTTTGATAGAATCACGGGTTAACAGGCGGGTGCGGTGCTGAACTGCACAGGTGCTCGTGGGTGCAGGTCTCCAAAAATGGACCCGTGCAGGACTCTGATAGGAAGGGCTCCACTATGTTTTTCAACTCCATGCACCTTCATTGGAAAACTTGCTTCATGACAAAACAAGGCGGAACAGCGTATTTTGAGCTTTGGAAATGTAGACAAGCCAATTTTGCGTAATGTAGGACCTTTCAATAAAAGCAAGGAAGATGAGTTTCACAATAACATTTCAGTGGAGATAAGCATTTAGCAGACCCTTCACCAGAAAGGTTCCTCACTGCCCCTTTAAGCGTCACTTGTGGTAAATGACACTCTAATGTCATAGTACTTTTGAATGCTAATTGAGTTGGCATTTAAATCTTTGCTGGTTTAATTACAGCTTTATGGCACAATCTGACACCCTGTATGCAGATGATAATTATTCTTTGGCTAATCCATGTGTGCTATTATAGAAAAGTTAACCATGTTTTTCCCCAAATGCAAGAAACTAAAATCACCACTTTTAGTTTCAGACGTTTGGGTTGCCTCAGAAATAAACCTTAGCTGAACTAGAAAATTTCGTATTTCCCCTGATGGCCGTAGCCGAGTAAAAGGTTTTTGCAGTGAATGTGGGTTTGTGCTGCTGTCAGTGCAAATATCCCGGGATGTCAACAAACCCGCCACTTTAAAATGCTCCAGACGCACTTCTCCACCAAACGGACCAGCGCCAAATCAGCTCTGAAAGAACACCGTATAAATCTGGAGTATAGGACTAAAAGGATTAAAGTAAATATGGGCTGGATTAGGGCTAAAGTTGGACCAGGGATTGTAGAAAAAACAACAACTCTCGAGCAGGTTTAAATCTTCATATAAAAAAACAAAAGCTATAGTAGGGCTGATCCAGAACTGAATTTGGACTCATTCTAGTGTGGACTAAACCATGACTACACCATGTGAAAAGAACTACCTTGGCCTGTACGAGGAGTAAACTAGGACTAATTTATACATAAATTATGCACCAGACTAAAACATGACTATGTAAGACCAACTCCTGGACCAAACCAGAACTAAACCAGAACTAAACCAGGACTAAACCAGGACCAGACCAGGACCAAATCAGAACCAGACCAGGACCAGACCCAAACCAGCACTAAACCAAGACCCAACCAGGACTAAACTCGCAGCTAAATCGATACTAAACCTGGTCTAAACCAAGACCAAACCAGAGCTAAACCAGGACCAAACCAAGACTAAACGGATACTAAACCTGGTCTGAACCACGACCAAATCAGAGCTAAACTAGAACTAAACTTGGACCAAACCAGGACCAAACTAGGACCAAACCAGGACTAAACCAGGACTAAACCAGCACCAAACATAAATTAAACCAGAAATAAACCAGGACAAGACTAGGACTAAACCAGACAGGACAGAATGTAAGGACTCAACAACAACTAAATCAAGACCACACCAACAGAATAAACTAGGACTATATCAGTACTAAATAAAGAATTACTAAACTGATTTCTCACTAGAAAATTATCTAGTAACAGCTACAAAAAAAACTCCTGTAACTGAATATGCAAGATGGACAAGTTTTATACCATACTGTGGAAGATTCCATTTACTTTATGCACATTTAACCGTGCCTAAAAAGGACCAAATAAGAAGTCATCACATATAAACTTTGTCTAAATAAAAGTTATCAAAGGAGAAACATAGTCGGATTCACTGGGGTTATATATACAACAAAATAATTCACAATTCCACCTTTAGGACCATATTGAGGAGCACAAGCGCTTTTAGAGACTTGCTTTGGCCTGGACCCTGAAGATTTCTTTTTATGTTTAGATCCACATGTCACAGCACAGCATGGACTAAAGCAGAACAGTTCGAGTTTGAAAAGCAGCATATGGACATGAAATATTCACTCTGCACATCTGTGTACAGAGAGTCCAAACAAGACGACCATTTTGGAAGCATGATTATAGATCTGAACTGTCTTTAGGTTCTTTTGGAGTTCTCCTGCAAAATGTAGTTCTTATTTATATGCCAGTGAGTATTACCTTATTTTTCTGATTATAAATCATACTTTTTATCATGGTTTGGGTGGTCCTGCAACTTATACTCTGGTGCGACTTATATATTAAAATTTTCACGCTGACAGGGCGAGAAGTAAGTAAGTAAGTCCCCATTTATATAGTGCTTTTCACAGACATTTTTGTCACAAAGACACTTTACAGAGCATTACATTCACATTATTCATTCACTCTGTACCTGGTGATGGTAAGCTACTATTGTAGTCACAGCTGCCCTGGGGCAGACTGACAGAGGCGCGGCTGCCATGCAATCAGTGCCAACGGTACCTCCGACCATCACCATCACTCATGCACACACCACTTTCATACTAGGGAATGTGGGTGAAGTGTCTAACCACTAGCACCAGTGCCCTGGACAGGTTCATTGATTGATTGTGTTTAATTGACCTAGACTATTAACTGTTCTTGGAGACCTGTAGTATGTTTTGGGTTGATGGGGGAAACCGGAGTGCCCGGAGGAAACCCATCCAGACACGGGGAGAAACATGCAAACTCCACACAGAAAGGCCCGGGCGACCCGGGGATCGAACCCGGAACCTACTTGCTGTGAGGCATGAGTGCGCATGTCTCCTGCAGAAAGAGCCACTGTGTTGCTGCAAGTAGTGAAATATTTAGCCGAAAACGGTAATTGAGCAGCAGAAAGAAAGTTTGGAGTGAGCGAGAAACTTGTGAGGGACTGACGGGAAGCGGGGATGGAGAACATAGCTACATAACAACCAGGCGGGTGCACCATGCAACTTTCCTGGAAGTCATCAACAGAGAGGATCGACAAAGCCTGAACCATTCTGTCGGTATTCAGAAAGGCCAGAATAATTTTAACTGGAACTGATGCTGAGTCTGACAACAGCTACGCAGAAGAGGAAGCGATGCTTTGTTTACTTCAGTAGGTCATGCAGAAGTGACACAGAGGATGAAGAATTCAGTGATTCGGAGTGAGATTGAGAATTTGGTAAACTTATGTTAGGTTGTTTATGCTATAGTTACGTACCTGTTAAGTGTTAATATGTTATGTATTGTGTATGTTATGTATTCTATTTTTATTACTAGAACTTGCCTTTCAAGATGAAGTGTTGGTTCCTGGTCTCTGATTTTATAAAATAAATTTCCCCAAAAAAGTGCGACTTATAGTCCGGTGCGAGTTATAGTCCAGAAAAGTCATAATGTTCTGTCTTTTCTGACTTTAAACTGCTACATTCTGCTTTGCCTGTAATGTTCCACAGTACAACATTACACTTTTTTGTCTTGTCTTGTTTGTTACGGGTGATATTTTGTATAGGTGACCACTCACGGTAAGAGTGCTAGGTATTTTGAGTAATAAAACACATCACTATTCAATACATGCAAGATAGATAAGTGTTTTGTTTAAATTGTTGTTTTCTCTTTGTCTATTCTCTCTTAGTTTTTTCTCGTGGGATTTATATTTTTGTTGTACTTTAACTTAATGTACAAATACATCAATTTTTTTCTTTTATTGGGTAGCTGTGGTTGATTTAACATTCATTTCACATTGTCTTTTGTCTTCATATTTTTAAAGGTTTCAAGACCGAACAGTTCAGAGAATTCTCCTAACAATGTCCTTCCCATTTTTATTATGCTGTGAACCGACAATGAGAAATGTACGTGAAGTTCTCTTAAGCCTCATTATTTCAAATTTAGATAATAAAAAATAGGTTTCATTTGTTCTGTGCACAAAAGTTATCACATAAAAGAAATGTCGTCTTTGTCAACTCTTATCTAATATATTGTTTTAAATTGAATCCTGGACAGCCCTATGAGATCAAAATGATCTCTTTTTAGGCTTACTTTTCACTCAACAGTTTGTGTGTAAAGACTTGTGGTTATCTGGGATCTGTCCTCATCTGTTTTTCATGAGACGGTTCAGATTGTGAGCTTGTATTTGCTCGCTTTTGTCCCTCAGCTCCTTCTGGTCCCCTCCTCTTAATTGTATCTCATTACACACATGCGGCTAACATTAGACTCACAGATTGAGATCTCATTTGGAGGAGAGGGTTCGTCACCACTTCAGACTTCGACTCGGGGTAATTTCGTGTATTTTCACATTTGATTTTACCAACAAGTCTCATGCTAGAAATTAAGGCTGTGCTATTAATTGAATTTTGATCGCAATTTCGATTTGTGTTTCTAATGAGCTCCAGACTCAACTAATCGAGTTGAAACTGGATATATAGATTATTTTGGATACATTTATGTTTTTCTATGCCTTCTTTCATGTTCAAAGTATATTTTATTAATTTTATGTTTTATACCAGAGGTGGGACCAAGTCTCAGGTCTGTGACCTCAAGTCCGAATCAAGTCCCAAGTCAAATACAGGCAAGTCCAACTCAAGTCTCGAGTCACTGGCCCGTAAGTCCAAGTCAAGTTCAATTTGTCTGCTTTGAGCTTCAAGTCATTTCAAGTCTTTAAACCGAAGTACCATATAGCTTAGAATTTTGCAATTTATCTGAATTTTAAACTAAATTGTACATAAATAGTGATATGTTTCTATGTGAATATTCATATAAGAGTTGTAAAAATTGTATTTTTTCCTTTTTTTCTTGACAAAATCTTTGTGTGAATCTTTACGGTCAGAACAGAAAGAATTCAGATTTAAAAGTGCTAAATAACAGTTATTTTGTCATTTAGTTTTCTGTAGTTCCCTCTGTTTTATTGTACTATATATTACTGTACTGTGTATTACTGTAGTACATTTGAGGATACCATATCACAGTACCACATTTACCAACTGTAAAGAGAAAAGTATTTTCTAAAAACATATATTTACATAAAGGAGAAGCATCAAGTCTTCTCAAGTCACAGGGCTCAACTCTGAGTCAAGTCCCAAGTCACTGACCTTCAAGTCCAAATCGAGTCCCAAGTCTTAGTCCATTGTATCAAGTCAAGTCTCAAGTCCTAAAAATACTGACTAAAGTCTGACTCGAGTCTAAGTCACGACTTGCAAGTCTCCACCTTTGTTTTAAACATTGCAAAGCTGCTCTAAGGTACATATTTGTAGCTTATATTTATTTTCAATTTGAAAGTTTGTTTGTTGTTTTTTTTTGAGAAAGAGAGAAAAAAAATTATCGTTTGAATAATCATGATTTCAATATTGACCAAAATAATTGTGATAATGACTTTTCCATAATGGAGCAGCCCTACTAGAAATGTCTAAATATGATACTGTTACATTTTTACTGAATTTATGACAATTACAATTTTTACTTACTAATTTTTATTTTTCAGATTTGCCTGTTTTTCTATGTATTTTTGAGCAGTACAGTCATATGTAATTGAAAAAAATGTAAAGTAGAACTGGTTAATGTCATATTGTGGAACATTTTAGGCAGACATATCCATAGAAACAAGTGACCCCAAACCAAAACGTTACATATTGCATCATTAAAGTGCCTGTAGTTGATTTTTTCCCCTCATGTATATGAACAAAATTTGTATAAGCAGCTCTTCAGGTCAGCAGAAGTCCATGGTG
Source organism: Boleophthalmus pectinirostris (assembly GCF_026225935.1). Lineage (NCBI taxonomy): Eukaryota > Metazoa > Chordata > Actinopteri > Gobiiformes > Gobiidae > Boleophthalmus > Boleophthalmus pectinirostris. The sequence continues at coordinate 29,903,158 of NW_026571299.1, forward strand.
TTCTGTTTGCAACTAATTACAAAGCGTTTTATTGTTCGATAATCAGGAATGCGCGCTTAGCATGCTACTGGTCGTTAGTTTTGCCACCACAGCAAAACTCTATTCTGAAATGAAAAAGTTTTGTTTTCATGTTTTTAAGACAAAATCAGGTACAGCACATTATAAACACTTTTTTTTTTTTTTAAACGATCTCAATATAAATTTGAAATATAAACCACTAACACTGAAATATAGTTCATTTACAATTCATAATATTATTACAACAGTTTGGCTGACTCTTCAACTGGTCTACCTCTGCCTCTCTTTTGACCCTCATGGCTCCCCCTCCTTCTCTCTCTCTTTCCTTTTCTCTCCTCTCTCTTCTTCCCTCCTGCTCTCTCCCTCTTTTTTTTCTTTCCTCTCCCTCTGCTCTCCTTCTGCCTCTATTTCCCACTCCCCCCTCCTTTGTTTTCTTTTTCTCCCTCTCTCTTCTTCTCTTATCTTTCTCATTAGACTTTTTTCCCTCCCTATCTTTCTTTTTATTCCATTTTCTATCTCTCTCTCGCTCCCTCCCTCTTTTGTCACTGCCTCTCTTCCCTCCTTACCCCTCTCTGCTTCCCTCACCCTTTCTCTCTCTCTCTTTATCTCTTCCCTTCTCCCCTTCTCTCTCTTTCTATCTCCCTTCTCACTCTTTTCTTTCTGCCACTTCCCCCTCCATCTCCTTCCTCCTCTCCCTTACCCTCTCTCGTCCTTCCCTCTTTACTCTGTCTCTCTCCCCTCCTTCACTCCTTCCTCCTCTCTCCCCCCCTTCTTCTCATTTCTTCTCTCTCTGTCTCTCTGTCCTTCCTCTTGTTGTTCATCAATCCTCTCTCACAGTGATCTCGTGGGTGCACAGAGCAGTCGAGCTACACCGACTAACCTCCTTGTGCTTTTTTCTCCTCTTTTCAAATATCACACCTCCATTTTCACATTCTCCTACATTCCCACCCCGGCCACATGGGGCACCAGATCGGACCCGCTCTAACAAAGGGCAAAAATAGCCTCAAAAATCTGTGTCCAAGATTGTCTGAGGCAAAGTGTGTGGTCAGAAGGGACACTTCGAATGGAACACCTATAAAAGTGTGAAGAAGCATGTTCGGATGAGAGGGGAGGGGAGGGGGGACCGGAGGGGGATGGGCGAGGGGAGAGGGGGCACTAAATAGGGAACAAGGACAACTCCAGGGACTCGCACCAATTGTCACCACCACTATCCAACCAAAGATTAATTTTCTTATCCTTGAGAGCAGAAAGTTTGGATAAAAATAGATCTAATAGTGAGACTGGAGACAGGACAGGGGCTAAGTCAGCTTCTGCTCTGTACTTCTACCATCATGGAGAATGATTCTAGGGAATAATACAGAGGATTAAGCAGATACCATATGATTAGGAGCAACCACAAGAGCTGCAGTTTTGTAGATTCTCTGAGCCACATCCAGCTGTAGTCATGGTTTAGACCTGATTTATTTGAATATGTGGAGCACTGTTTTTGATATGATCAACTTTTTAAATATTAGATGGAAATTGTCTGAACTTACCTGGACTTGGAGATGAGCTCACCCAATTAGAGGGGGAGGCCTATAAAAGGAGCCAGCCTCACCTTTGTCTAGAGGAAGTTGGCTGAGTGTGAGTGCAGGTTTTGCCATGCCTGTTTTTAACTCTTGTACTTTTGTAAATATTTTTCAAGTTTTTTGCTTGGTTGGGATCTGCACTACAAATTGGCTCAACTCTACCCTGTTCCTCTTATAAGGTTGCTATCCGAGCTATTACAGTAAGGTTTCATAAATGAGGGAAGGTCATAACCTTTGTTAGGATAAGAGTTTTTGGACCAGACTGCACATTTCTACATCAAGTTGTGTTTTTATAGATCACAAAGTTAGACATGTATGTGACATGCTTATACTCTTCATAAATGAGACCTCAGATCTGTGGTCAGAGCCTGCTCTCTGCAAGAATGCATGTAAAAACACTGAATAAATGCAAGCGCAATGCATACGTTTAATGCCATGTGGTGGAATATATGATAACCTCTTGTAGACGGTGGCTGACCACCACTAGAAAAACTATAAGTCCACTTTTAAGTTTGCTTACACAAGGCACAAGGCTTTACAATACAACATTACATTTGCCCCAGGGAGCAGAAAGTTAGAAATGATTTGTCTAAGAATAGTCCTGATTGCAGTGCGTAAGACCTGAACAGTCTCCTTGTGCCTGGGGCTCTGTGGTACTTGTGACTGCCGTTCTTTGCCTTATGTGTGTTCATTACTCACTCATTCGTGCCCTGGGAGGAGAGAGAGGGGGAGAGAGGAAGACTGAGAAAGAGAGAAGAGGAGAGGGGGAGAGAGGGGAGGAGAGAGGAGGAGAGGGGGGAGGTGTAGAGCATTTGGCAGGAGTACAAGACTATCTCCATCTTTGAATTATCCCCGAACATTAGTGAACTGTTAAGGTGGAGCGCACATTCTTTGCTCAATTAATCCCATTAGTGTCAGTGTAATTTTCAGAGGCTTGTATAAAATTTCTTCCCCATGTCTTCATTAAGTGTAATAGGAGATCTACAACGTTTAAAGGTCATATATTACACAAATTTGACTCTTGTGAGCTTTAAGCCATGTTAGAATGTTGTGACCTCCTCAAAAACATATCCAGAGTTGTGTTTTGTGTTATCCTGCATTATTAGTCTGTCTAAATCTCCATATTGGCCCTTTACGATGATATAGTTTCAGTTAATTTGTTTCACTGATAAATGAACTCTGAACACTAAGAAAATATTTTCATGCTGCTCTTTCTGATGTTTTACTCCATGGATTTCGAGTTGTGTAAAACTGACACGTCATCATAGTCACAGCCGTAACAGAAGAGCCTATCATGTGTTTCAGGCAAACAATTCCTTCTTGATATGAAGGACTTTGTGAGGCCCCCATAAAGACCTTCCCCCATTCAAAAGATATCATATTTTGATTTTAATTGCTTAATCGCTATCGCTACAGAGGACAATTGCTATAATTTGAAACTCATGAATATTTTGAATGGTCAATCTTCAAAATTTGTCCATAACAGAGAAAGTATTATGAATGAAACTTCTGAATTTAGCTAAATAAATTCAGAAAAATATTTATCTCTAATCATTTTAATGGTTTTAATTAGTGCTGTCATGCGATTAAAAAATTTAGAGATTAATTAATTATGATCTGTAATTGATTAATCTAATTAATCTCATTTTAATCTCACCTAAAAATTGCTGAGAAAAGCCTTCAATTTGAGGTATTTTCATTTAAATTCATTATTACATTATTGTGGCAGATCAAAAGACTGATATAGAACAAAAAAAGTGACTTTATAAAGTCATTTATTGTTTAACAAATCTCTCCAAATTGGCTGTTGAGCCCAAGTCTCCATGAATAAGAAACTGTTTGTTGTAAAGTAGCAAAGACGAGGAAATCTGAACATAATAACTTTTGTCTACTTAAAGACAATAAAAAGTCCAGTCTTTCCTTAACCATATTAAAAATATCATTGATAGAGAAATGCTTTATATATGAGATCACTGGTTTTAGTCCTGGTTTAGACCTACTTTAGTCCTAGTTTAGTCCTGGAATGGCTTAATCCTGGTTTTAGTCCTGGTGTTAGTCCTGGTGTTAGTCCTGGTTTAGACCTGGTTTTAGTTCTGGTTTTAGTTCTGGTTTTAGTTCTGGTTTTAGTTCTGGTTTTAGTCCTGGTTTTAGTCCTGGTTTAGTCCTGGTTTAGACCTGGTTTAGACCTAGTTTAGACCTGGTTTTAGTTCTGGTTTTAGTGGCGCACAGGAGGAAGCGCGGTTTACGCCGCGTACGCGAGAAAACACGATCCACACGCGGCTCACGGGAGCACGTCGGTGTCCGCGCAGTGTCTACGGAAGGAAACGTGGTCCGCGCGTTCTCAGGTTAATGACGATGATGAAGGTGTGTGTTTGTTTGTGTGTGTTTGTGTTTGTGTTTGTGTGTTTGTGTTTGTGTGTGTTTGTGTGCTTGTCCCCTCATGTGGCAGGTCACTATAGGACAGTAGTGCAGACATCATGAGTCTATGCAGGTTGTTTTCAGGCGATATTATATTTGTTATTTTCTTTTATATTTCACATCAGGAGAATAATTTCCAAGACACGAATGTGTTTTTACCTGTGCACTGCTGCCTCTGTTCTACTGGCTCTTCGACCTCGTCCATTGTGTGACTGACGCCGCCAACGTTAACATGACGTTTACTTACGCTGTTACTGCGCGCGTTTTGTGTGGCTTTCCGGCAATGAGTGGAATTACCGAAATTAAAAAATGTATAAATGTGTTTTGTGTGTGTGTGTGTGTGTATGTGTGTGTTGTTGTCCCAACAACACATAAAAACAGGTTTTATAATAAAGAAACTCACATACAGAAACACTAAAGTTAGATTAGATTAAAAATGAGATTAACATGATTAAAAAACATAACGCGCTAAATATGACTGTAATTAATTAATCGCAATTAACGCGATAATTTGACACCCCTAGTTTTAATAACTGCAGCCCAGTAGAAATTGTTAAAAATGCTATTTTGATTTGATTTGAAAATTGTCGAATTTTGATAATTGTGGTTAATCTTGTAATCTTTCTGACTGACCAAAACATTTTTCTCTTTCAAAAAAGTCAATTGTCTAAGTCTCAGTGGTATTCGCTGACAGTGACTGACAGATAACAAATAGAAAGAAAGCTGGAAATAGGTCTGATGGAGCTGTACTTGATGTTTATTGTCCTAAAAGATGAAAAACTAAAGTGAACTGGTTTGCAGTCAGTGGTCCAAAAGTTATTCCTCACTTACCTTATGCATTCTAAGCATCCTAATTATTCCCTGTGAGAAGTATAGGCGCTTTTCACAACTTTCAGAAACCAGAGTGGAATTTTTGCTGTCACAATAAAACTAACATCAACTAGCATGCTAAATGTTCACTTCCTGATACCCATTAAGACATTAAAACAAGTAGATGTAGATAGTACACAATAATTAATCACTGCAGTGAGTGTAGTACTTTTCATGACTGTAGTTTTGCCGTCTCAGTAAAACTCTCAACAACTAGCATGCTAAGTGTGCACTCCCTGATACTTAGACATTAAAAAGCTTCAGAAGTAAATGCAGACACAGCAAGTATTCACTATGATGAATATAAGTGCTTTTCACTACTTTGAAAGATCAGAGTTGAATTTTTGCTATCACAGTAATGCTCTCAACAACTAGCATGCAAAGTGTGCACTTCCTGTTAATTATAATGCTTTATAAGTACTGTAGGTGCAGACGGTGCACAGTAATTAATCACTGCCATGAGTATAGCCACTTTTCACAACTTTCAGAGACCTGAGTGTAGTTTTGTCATCTCAGTTAAACTATCAACAACTAGCATGCTGGGTAAGTGGGCACCTCCTGATACTCAGACATTAAAATGCTTCAGAAGTAAATGCAGACAATACACTGCAAGTATTCACTGTGATGAGTATAGGTGCTTTTCACTACTTTGAGAGACCAGAGCTGAAGTTTTGCCATCACAGTAAAACTCTCAACAACTAGCATGTTAAGTGTGCACTTCTTGATGATTATAATGCTTTATAAGTACTGTAGATGTAGACCGTGCACAGTAATTAAACACTGCAATGAGTATAGCCACTTTTCACAACTTTCAGAGACCTGAGAGTAGTTTTGCCATCTCAGTTAAACTGTCATCAACTAGCATGCTAAGTGTGCACTTCGTGGTACTCAGACAACGCTTTACAAGTAGATGCAGACAGTACACAACAATTATTCACTGCGATGAGTATAGGCGCGTTTCGCAACTTTCAGAGACCAGAGTGTACTTTTGCTGTCGCAGTAAAACTATCAAAACTAGCATGTTATGTGTGCACTTCCTGATACTCAGACATTAAAGCGCTTTAGAAGTAGATGCAGACAGTACACAGAAATTATTCACTGCTGTGATGAGTATAGGCACTTTTCACAACTTTCAGAGGCCAGCGTGTAATTTTGCTATCTCAGTTAAACTGTCATCAACTAGTATCCTGTGGTAAGTGTGCACTTCCTGATACTTAGACATTAAAATGCTGCAGAAGTAGATGCAGACAGTACACAGCGACTTTATATTACCCCAAGACCTGCTTCTGTAATATATCTTTACTGGGGCTGAGACACATTTAGCTCAAACGCACACAAAATGGAGTAATGTCGTTTTAAACGAACACTTTAAATTGCGTTCTCAAACTCTTGCAGTCATTTGTAGCCTCCGTCGTGTTAATATCGCTGTGTGGATGACTGCTCCGTGATGTAGTGTGCTAATTTGGCTTTCCTTGTCTGTACAGGCCTGGGTTTTGTCGAGGTGTTTTTCAGAGGAGCTCTTTGAATTTGTTGAGTCCAGCTGTGCCTTATATGTTACTGAGACTAATGAACCAACGGGAGGGAGGCCATATTAAAACTCTGGCCTTTCTTCCTCAATACACTGTGTGAATGATTTGGGCTGCTTCAGGACACAATGCTCTAACTGTGGGAATGGGAATGAAGGAAGGCTGTACACATAGATTACAGTGCTAATGAGGATTTAATTTATGTACTAATTGTGTGGCTTGCCGTGGTAGTTGCTGGGAGGGTTCTACATGTGTTTCTATGGTGGAATGTTCACCAGTTACCATGAAAATGTACAAATCCAAATGTAATAAACACCATGGAAATGCAGGAAGTGCTGTGGCTCTGTGCCCTGGACATGACACCAGCTGTTTCCATGACTGGCACCAGAAAAGTCATGGAGCTATTGCACTTTTTATTTTGTTTTTGAGGTCAGTAAGTATATTTTTTGTTTACTTACAGACTTGATAATTTACACTTTTGTGGCTAAGGCCCTAAATTAAGCATTTGTTACATCCAAAAAGTTGTTTATACATGTTTTTGTGTGTTTTGTATGAAAGAGTGTGAGTTTTTTAACGTGTATTTCTGGTCCTATAGCTTTTATTACAGCCATATGACACAACTACAGCATGCAGATTGTGAAATAACAGGTTCTACTGAACAAAATAATGTATAGCACTTCAGTAGGGGGTAAAAGGGGGAATTTTAATTGCAAAATTAAGAAAAAAAATCCAGGCAGGGACAAATGTACTAAAATTGCGTTTAGGTCTGGAAGGGTTTTAACAGCACAAATCAGCTCCCGTGTTGTAGTTGCAGCAAAGTCAGTCATTTTGGTTCAGATTGTGTAAAAACAAAGCCTCAGACAGAGAATTTTAGTAAGTTTGTCAGAAACCATGACATAGCTGCACCATAACAACACTTCTCAGTTTTTATAGGTCAGAAATTAGTTTATTTTCAGTCTTGAGTGTTACACAACTGACAGCATTTACACATTCATTTTGTTTGCATAGAAAAGTTGTTCCATGAATTACAAATGCATTCAAACTCGAGCTTTCTAGTGTGCATGATAAACATGTACACAATTTGGTTCTATGGACAGTTTTTCTCTTATTTTGCACGTCAAATTGTTGTTTTTCGATGTCTAACAAAGCAAGGAAAAACATTTATTCAATAGACAGAATTAGAGAAATATCCGGACATTTGGAAAGCATCACTATAGCTCTAAACAGCTCAGTGTGATTTAATTTGATTAACAATACAGGAAATACATGCTGTTTACCCCATTTGTATTATTCTGTTATTTCTATGACCAGGGGAGCATCTGCAAGATTATCTGTACAGCACATCCATACACAAAGGACTTCAAAATGAGAACAGAGACACAATATAATCACAATTCAAACAGATAAGAACATAAAAAAATAATTCCAGATTGCATTTTAATAGACACAGGTGCAGATAAAATCCATTTAATTGTATGATATTTCTGTGGGAGAGGAAGAGACAGCTGGAGAGGTCGAACTGACAGCCACATCCCAGGAGGCTGCTGCTGTTAGATTTTTCTCTCCATAAATTCAGGTCAGAAGCTCTTATGAACAATAGCTTTAGTCATACATATATTTTTGTACAGCTCTGCTTAATGGACTGGCCCGGCAAAGAGTATGGAGAGTTTATCTGATGTAAACATTCACTATTCATATCATACCACATATCTTATGTGGTCATACAGAGACAGTCTATGTGTCTTTTGAAGTGTTTTGAAAAAGGACACTGGAAGGAAACTTACCACTCAACACATGAGTCATCTTAACGGGACGCTTCATACATCACAAAAATGCTGCTCTGTTGTGACAATTGTTTCTAAGTTATTCACTCAAGCTGCAGTTAGATGTTTTCTAATCAGAATTCAGAAGCCTTAACATTTAGGAAAATATTACTGAACATGAACTGAACATGATGTGGCCAGACCTTCTTGTCAAAACCTGGTCTCCTCAGATCTCAGAAGCTAAGCAGGGCTGGGCCTGGTTAGTATTCAGATGAGAGACTGTTGGAAACACCAGGTGCAACAGTGGGAGGCCAGTGGCAAAAGTGTCATTGTGTCCTTAGGCATGACACTTCACCCACATTGCCTAGTATGAATGTGGTGTGTGTTTGTGTGTGAGTGTTGGTGGTGGTCGGGGGGGTTGATGGCGAAGATTGGCAGCCTCACTTCCATCAGTCTGTCCCAGGGCAGCTGTGGCTACAACAGTCGTTTACCACCACCAAGTATGGAGTGAAAGAGTACTGCAGAAAATTGTAAAGTGACTTCGAGCATCTGGAAAAGTGCTCTAAGACTAATGCATTTTTATTACTAAACAAATCTACATGTTATTATTACCAGGGTTCCCACGGTCAATTTTGTAAATTCAGTGAAAGATTTGGATATTTTTCGGACTATAATTCGCTCCGGAGTATAAGTCACACCAGCCAAAAAATACGCAATGAAGAAGAAAAAAACATATATAAGTCACACCAGATTATAAGTCTCACTATTTGGGGAAATGTATTTTTAAAATCAGAGACCAGAAACTGACATTTCATCTTGAAAGGCAAGTTATAGTAACAACAACAGGACAGAGAACAACAGGCTGAATAGGCGTTAATGTGTTAACGTAACATATTAACAGTTATTCAGATAATTATAGCATAAACAACAAAACATAAGTTTACCAAACTCTCGATCTCACTCCAAATCACTAAATCCATTGAATTCTTCATCCTCGGTGTCATTTCTGTGAGACCTCCAGATATAAACCATAGATCCATGAGGTAAACGGAGCACTTTCCTCTTCTGTGTAGCTGTCGTCAGACTCAGCAGCAGTTCCAATTAGAATTATTCCGGCCTTTCTGAATCTGGACAGGATGGTTTCAATTGTCATTGAAGTTCAGGCTTTGTCGATTCATCCAATAACTTCCAGGAAAGTTACATGGTGCACCCGCCCGGTTACCGTGAAGCTGTGTTCTCCATCACCGCTTTCCGTCAGTCCCTCACAAGTTTCTCGCTCACTTTCAAACTTTCTTTCTGCTGCTTGATTACTGTTTTTGGCTGAATATTTCACTATTGCAGCGAGACAGCGGCTATTTCTACAGGAGGCATGTGCAGTAGAGAGCAAAGTGCCAGTGGTACAGGAGTAAAAGTAGTACTAGATAGTGACACACGAGCCTAGAGCCTCTCGCTGCTGTCAGTCTGAAAATTTTAATATATAAGTTGCACTGGAGTATAAGTCACAGGACACACCCAAACCATGAAAGAAAGTGCGACCTATAGTCCGAAAAAGATGATAGTATCTCTTTCACACATTTACAGCATTAAGTTAAGTTTTTATTTGGCTATTATGATTTTTTTCTGAGCGCATGTGCCTTTTGTTTAAAAGAGACGACAATAAATGCACTGACAGTGTTTTGAATTTTAAAAAAACGATAACACCAAACCATAAGGTGAGCGTAAAGAGTTAACATTTCATATTTAGCCCTAAAAGTATGCTCAGTTCTACACATGTAGGTGCTGTAAAGTCATGGAAAATTCACTTAAGGTCATGAAAAAGTCACTGAGGTAAAATGCTCCAGCTAAGACAGTCCTGAGTCCTGACCAAGTCTAGCTCGCTCAGGATGTGCAGCTGTGTCCCAGCTCTCTGTACTGCACTAACTCACTGCTCCTGACAGCTGCAGGTGAAGGATAGGTCACATACAGAGAATACTCACATGACCGCAGAGGACATTATATAACCTAAATATTTGTCTTTTCAAACTCCCAATAATTGTGGAGCCCTTAGGAGATTTATGGATGTATAAAAAACACAGCGTGATGCAGAGGAGAGGGTCAGATGGTTGATGATTAATATTGATTTAACATGTCACTTGTGTACAGTAGTTACTCTTTGCCCTACACATATTAATTACTACATGAGTGTATATTAAGTGGATCAGTGAAGCTAAAGGGTCATCTTATGTCTTTAATCAGCTCTCCGTGCTCCAGGGAAACTACAGAAGACGGTAGACAGAGATGAACGGCCCTGTCACAGTCAAACCATGGCTCTGGGCACTGCTGATGTTTTAATTATAGTGACAGTAATATGTTCCCTGCACTGGCCCCATCTCTGTCTCCAGGTCTTGAGTCTTCTGACCATCAGCCAATCCGAGACGAGCAGGGCAGACGTCAGTCCAGAGCTCCTGTGTCATTTTATTTTTTGCACGAGTGAAGCAGTAGTTAAGGTAGTTTCAGATTAAGTGATGTAATATTATTAGTTAGATTTCTAGTTATATTAAAATCTTGACTCTGCTGATTCTTAAAAATATGATACTGTATTCTAGTAATAAAGTGTAGAATAGGGCCCGGGGGGGTTGCAGAATTACTCAGACATGCATGAATGACATATAAAACTTCCTCGGGCATGTTTTGGATGAGGGAACAGTGTTGTAATATGGTAGTAAACTCCAAAATGTCTTAAAATATTCCTGTTGTGGAGTAAATTGGAGAGAGAGAGACAGACACTTTATTGATCCTGAAGGAAATGGAAGTTTTTCTGCTGCAAACTTTAATTTGCTGCTGTAAAACTGTTGATGTCCTTGTTAATTTTATTTGTTGTAGATTAGTGTGTGTGAAGTCCAGTTTTGTTGCTTATTGATAATATCACCAGGTCATGCCATGTCTTAATTTGTAATCTGAAGTATGTTTATAGTCAAGACCTCTAGCTATCCCTGTAGATGGATTATTTGTTGATCAACACAATGGATGCACGTGCAAGCAGAAAACACTGCTGTCTGTGAGGTTAACACATGGATCTATTAAAATAACTGGATAGGGTACTACTAGGTTGTAGCGGCCTCCAGTTGGCGTAGTGGTCACTCACTACTACTACAGCGGAAAAAATCCCCTGGGCTGAGAGAGGATTTTTCTCATAGTGCGCAATGTAATCACGAACTGTTTGGTTCGGCTGATAGGGATTTTGTGGCGATTTTACCTATTTTTAGATCATAAACTTTTTCTCAGCTCAAAATCCTTTAGTGGTCTTAAAAAAAAAAGCTTTATAATCGTTAGCTCCCACTCTGCTCTAGCTCCTCTCGCTCTGATTGGTCAAAACGATCAAATGATACATGAGACCGTGCTCTGAGCATGCGCTCGTGTACCATCACATGTGCCCACAGACGAAAAAGAACACTGCATGCTCGGTCGGCCCACAGCCACCGGAAGTACCTAGCCGGGCTAAAGGCTAATCTGGGATCATGTGCCATTGAGCTTGGCCCATTGACTTGAATGGGCGGCCATTTTGAAACCCCAGGGCTTGGGTTAACAGAGCTGCAACACTAGCACTAGTTCTCACAATAATATTGTGGACCATCACAATATATCAAATTACAAGTCTCTTTGCTTAAGGTGTCTTAAGGTGTCTTAAAAGACTTTAAAAGGTCTTAAATTTCATTAGCCTAATTTTTTGTACACTGAATCAGACTGCAGTGCAATGTTAAATGGAAGGAAGGAAAAAACAACAACAATGTGAAATCATGTAATGTGAATGAACATCTAATATGGAGTATGGACAAACAATACTTTGGTTTCTGGCACTGGCGGCAAACAATCAGTAGAGAGGAGGAAGACGTTGGATGGATCATGGGGAAGTGTATGTTTAATCCCCAGCTGCTCTTAGATTCTAGATGTAGTACTGGTAGTTGGTTGGTCATTATTAGAATTGGATCTGGTGTTTTTCACCCGCATAATGGGTGCGATGTTGGTCTTAATTTTCATTAAAATGGTCTTAAAAAGGTCTTAAAAAAGTCTTAAATTTGGGATAGTCAAACCTGGGGATACTCTGTAAGAGTTATGGTGCAGCAATAGCTAAAGAAAGACAGAGGGAACTACAAAGACCATGATTCTTTGCTCCATTTCAGTGTAGACTTTAATAGATAATAGAAATAACAGTTCTAAGCACTTTTAAATCTTAGTTCTTTGGATTAAGTCTTGTCAAGGCATTTTAAGAGGAAAAAGTTGCATATTCACACTTTTGTTAGCCTCCACAAAATATCACAATAAATAAAATATTGTACCAAGACATTTAGATATTGTTACATTGTGAGCCTCCCCACCATATCGGGAGCTTCTCCACGATATCGCAATAAATATCATACCGTGAGTTTTATACCGTGATGATATTGTATTGTGAAACTTGGATATCGTTACACCCCTACTGGTTAGCGATTTAGTGAATGAGATATGTATACGTATACATTAAATGCCAGTAAGTGGATAAAAGACGAGAAGAAATAGCCCAAACTTCTGTGGTCAAACATCCATTCATACCTGATGGACACACCAAGCCCCACCCCCTGGAGAGCCTGAAATCCTACCAGACACTGACAGGCCACATGCATAGTGCAACAGCAATAGTTGTGTAATCTGGAACCCGGTTTTATCTCAAGGTTGAAGGAGTCTTTATTATCCTAGAGGGGGGAATTTATTTTACAGCAGCAGTACACAACATGTACACAGACAATATACACAACAGTACACATAACAGTAAGAATGAATAGGTGCACTACAGATTAGAGTGGTACGTTTAAAATGCCAACGTCTGCCGGAATAATATACATGGCAGTTTACGAAGAAAAGAAGAAAGAAAATGATCACAGAGAGGATTGAAAAACATGGAAGACTTCACCGTTCCTACCACAATAATGAATCAACATGCTTATATCAAGTATTAAATGTGTGCTGACTACTAATTGCGAGGGTTTAGTTTTCTGCACTAGATTTGTTTGAGTTGAGTTGTTGAGGAAAGAGCCAGTTCTGTGGATAAATAACATTATATCATGTCTGTATTCACCTCCATTCTTCACATTCAACACTTCAAAGAGCAGCAGTCGTACCAAGAAGTAGAGTTACTATTAAAATTTCATATGAGACGCTCTATAGGACATACCCAAAGGCAGCAGATACTAATAAGACGGAAGGGTTTTGTAAACAGGCTTTTCAAAGCATCAAAGGAGGTGTCAAAATACAAAAAGCATAATGTGCACTCTTATGATGCAGAGGTTAGTGGTTCAATACCCTCTTTGGCTAAGTGCATGATTTTGTTGTCCATGGGCAAGTAAATTTCCCATTCACTTTTCAAAATATATTCAAATAAATTGTATATTAAAGAGAACTGTAATTTTATTTTCACATCTACTCACAACCTCATTATTAGTTGAGCAAGTCTCTGTTAAATTTGTATATTTTTTATGTGTATGGGAAAAATGAATGAGGTATTTACTCCTACTTCTATTTGTTTGTTTGCGTATTTATTAAGATCCCCATTCGCTTCTGAAACATCAGCAGCAAGTTCATTACATACATACATACATATTGTATAATTATTATATACTTATTATACACATTATTATACATTATACACATACTGTGTGTGAGAAGTTTATGTATTATACTAGAATACATAAACTTCTCACACACAGACACACACACACACACGCACACACACACACACACACACACACACAATAACAAGACATGAAAGCTAAATGTATATGAAATCCATGAAGTAGTCAACTTTATATTTTACAATGATTCTATCTGTCTTAAAACCCCTCACCACACACTTTTTACACTTTTCTCACACAGGACAGTTGCATCCTTCTTCAAACTTATTGCAACTGTTGTCCTTATGTTATTTTTCTCTTTCTTTATGTAACAAACCGAAGATTCATTTATTCAGTAATGGGGCCCTACAGCGCAGAGTCCTGCATGGGTCCATTTTTGGAGACCCGCAGTACAACTCTGCACCCGCACAGTACAGCACTGCACAAGCGCAATACGTACAGCACCGCACCTGCGCAGTACAGGAACGCACCCGCCCATTAACCCGAGATGATATCAAACTTTTGCGCTGCCTACGCCACGGACTGAACCAAGACTAAACCAGGTCTAACCCAGGACTAATCTAGGACTGATTCCAGGACGGAAGAGGAAGAATAAACCAGGATTGAACTAGGACTTAAACGGGAGTAAACCAGGACTAAACCAGAACTGAAACAGGACTCACTGTCAGGACAGGCTCGGAGGTGACGGCAGGAGAAAAGACCCGCGCAGAGCTCCACACCTCACAGAGGTAAACACGGCAATTGCCCAATCCTGCCTTAGATTAGTCCTGGTTTAGACCTGGTTTAGTCCTGACCCACCCGTGTGTAATTACTACCCGCCCGTAATACACAATACGCATACACTGTAAAAAAAAAAGTCATGCGAAATTGCACACAAAAAAAATCTGCAAAACCACAAAAGGTGAACTACAGTATAGCGAGGGACGACTGTATATCTGTATAGGTTTATATATTTCCCAACTAGCCTATTTTACTGCAGCGTTCCATCACATTAGTAGATTCTTATAATGCGATTCTCTCCATGATTAAGTGAGTTCCTGTTACATCAGCCCAAACCTGCCTGTCACGTTAGCTCTCATCTGGGACCACATCTCCTTCTTTCTATTCTTCCTCTTTTGCTCTCTCTCTGTCTTCCTTCTATCTCTCTCTCCCCCTCTCTCTCCTCTCCTCCCTTTATTCCCCCGAGTCTGCTCCCCTGTATTCGGATTTGTCTTTGTCTCCGTGCCACCTCATTATCGCTCCAGGTTCAAGGAGATCTCTGGCTCATTTGCATTGGAAAGCCCCCTCAGCTCTACCCCCACTCTTTGCCGTACACTTTGGGTCATTCAAATCCTGCCTATTTGGTCCTAAGTTAGATTAAACCCAATCAATCACGGCCTCGATCACCTTAACCCGCAACAGAGAGGAGAATGGAAACATCGAAATATGTTTTACAATACAATGTTTTTTTTTATAGCTGCGCCATGGCAACACGCGATCCTGGATGTTTCACTTATTAGATCGTGAGAAAGCGAAGGGGGTGTCCACCGCTGTGAGCATGGAAATTCAAATAAAGATGAGCTTTACCTGGTGCGCTATAAAAAGTGTCATTTGTCATTGTGGAAGATGGAGATGGAAACACGGGCGAGGGAGGAGAGAAATGCAGAAATAAATTTAGGGAAAATGAGTCAAAGCTGTTTTGTTTTAAACATTGACAGTCAGGTTGTGAATTGACACGTTATTGGAAATGCTTCTTTATGTTTTAAAAGCTTATACATTTCTCCAGGCATTCTTGTTCTGACCATTTTAGTACTCAAAATAGAATTGCAGAATTTTTATTAAAGGTCCTGTATTATACAAAATGGACTCTTGTGAGCTTTAGGCCATGTTAGAATGTTGTTACCTCCTCAAAAACAGACCTGGAGTTGTGTTTTATTTCATTCACACATGTTTGAGTGATCTTACATTATTACTCTGCCTACATCTCCAAAGCTCAAAATGTTCTGTTCCACCTTGTGATGTCATGAAGCAGTAGTTTTTTATCTTAAGTGCTGCTTTTTACCTTTATGTAAACCTTATACCTTACCTTATATAATGAAATGGCCATTCACTCGGAACTGTCTATGTTTTATGTTTGTATGTCAATTTACTATTTTCCTATTTTCTGTAATATATGGTACCAAACCAAAAGCAACTCTCAGTCTCCTGTCACTCCCTCCTAGAGCCGAATACTAGTCTTCTCAGCACTAGCCCATATTAATATATTACTACTCTATTACCCTATCACTACCATGTCTAATTATACTTAAACTATATACTGTGACACAGGTGTTAAATTTACTTCGGTAGAGACTGGCAATTCTAGAGCCAAAAATGATCCAAATGATCCAAAATCTAGTGAAGGTGTATGGAGTTTAGAAACACAGTAGAGAATTTCCTATATTACCACATGACATCACAGGGTGTTTTCTGGTTGAGAGGCCTAATTATGCAGGATTTGTGTGTCAAACATTTGCGAAAGAATGAAACACAACTCCAGGTATGTTGAGGAGGAAACAACATTTTAACATAGATCAGAAAATAGTGTAATATGGGCCCTTTAAGAGATTGACAGTCAGGTTGTGAACTGACTCCCTATTGGTTCATATCACTTTGTATATATATAAATCCCTCATCTAAATTTAGACTACAGTTAGAATATTAGAAAGACTGGAATCCATATTCAACAAAATATACCAAAAATAAAACGAGGGTTCAGAAAATGCTTCTTTGTGTTTTAGTCTAGATAAATTTCACTGGCATTCTTTTTGTGACCATTTTAGCACTCAAAATAGAATTCTCTTTCCTGTATGTCATTGCTATTCTGATTCATCAGCCGGTTTCACTTCGTACAAACCGTCTGACCTCGCCGTATTAGAATTCGTTCAATCGACGGTAGGCGAGTACTTTTTTTTTATTTAACCAATCGCTGCTATTTGGTTGTGACATATGTAATGCACCGCTAACGGGGCTAATTGGTATATTAAGCTTTTCTCAAATTCTGTAGGAATTAGGGCAATAACGTCGTTCCTCTTGATAAAAGTCACCAAACATTCTCTTTGTTCCATCTTTAAATCCTCGATCTCGGGAATCATTGCCAACACAGAATGTATGGCTCTTCGCTGATTGACTGGTGCCTGGACTCGCACTTCTGGGGTTCTTGCAAACCGTCTAGTGTATTCCGATTCCTGACCTAGTCGCCGGAGAGAAATGAAATTGAGTGGAGGCACTAGGTGGTGCCGGCCTGGCTATGTCATTGCACCTTGTTCATTTATTTTTCCAGAACTTACTTGCCTGTTGTTTGATAGATAGTTGCTGTTAGTTGTTAATACCTGATAGAGAAAGTCACTCACTGACAGCTCAGTCCTTGATATCCTGGTCTACGCCATCAGAAGTATAATACTCACTACAACAGAATCATCGCCAGACTGGACTGGACTAGATTGGAATGGACATCACTATCACACTGACACTCTTGAGGGGTGCTGGGTCCTGCACTGATGGTCAATGTACTTCTGTGTTAGAACTCCAGCATCATGCCTCTGCTCTTCAACTTTTGGGCTACTACGGTTTATTCAATTCATAGTAGCCCGCGCCTGTTACATTTTATAATAGCTACATCTGATGAGCCTTATTAAAGCACGCACAAAGACTTCATTCACAATTAAAAAAATGTTTATTAAGAATGATTCAGGCTTAGTAACTACGCCATTAATAAATAAACCCTAACTGCTAAGCCTTTGATTTGATGAAAGTGTAGTGTTACCTAAAGTACCATGTCTAATAGTTCTGGTCATGTGATTTGTTTGTATATTTGACTCAGTGTTCCTGTCCATGTGTTGTGTTACAGGAGAGGAAGCTGAGTGCATTCCCATACATAGAGATCTGCAATTCAGATTCCATCCAGTATATGGTGCCACTGTCCCGACAAACTGACTTCTTCGTCCCAGAGGTGAAGGAGGAACCCAGGATGGATGTGAAAGAAGAAGATTCGGATGAAGACAGAGGGACTGATATCACAGGTAACACGAGTTATACAGTACATCACTACCTTCTAAGGTCTTAAATTTCATTTTCCTAAATTAAGGCCTTCAAAAGTCTTAAATTATGTGGTCCATGTCTTATTTTTTTCACAAAATGTTTTATTTTTATTAGCCTATTTTTAGCAATGTTAAATGGAGGGAGGGAAAAAAACAACAATGTGAAATCATGTAATGTGAATGAACATCTAATTTGTAGTTTGCACAAACAAAACTATGGTTTGTGGCACCGGTGGCGATGAGTAAACGATCAGTAGAGCGGAGGAAGAGGTTGGATGAGTCATGGGGAAGTGTACGTTTAATTCACAGTGGCTCTTAGATTCTAGATATAGTGTTTGGTTGGTCATTACTAGAATTGGATCTGGTGTTTTTCGCCCGCATAATGGATGCTATGTAAGTCTTATTTTTCATTTAAGTGGTCTTAAAAAGGTCTTTAAAAAGTCTTAAATTTGGGGTAGTCAAACCTGGAGATACACTGAGAAAGTACAAAAATATATGGCCTTCAGGTAAACAAAGACAGTGGAGTGTCAGGCATTAACATGGCTCTTAGGGCAGTTAATCTAGTTCAGACGAGTAAAAATTTTTGTTTCTTTGTTCAGTACCTTCAGGCATTTGAAACATCTCGATTTGTCCTCTGAAACACTTTTTTAGCATGGACGACTCCTGGAGGAATGAGGGATTACAACAACTTGAAAAAATATTTCCAAATAAATTGTAATTGTGTTTCCAGGTCAAGTTACTGGTCAGATCTGCGGATACAACTTTGCACACAAATGACAAGGCATTTTTGTAAATAAATAAATGCAGGGAGCATAAAACACAAGTAATCAAATGAATTCAAGATAGAAGTTTCATGCCATAATGTAAAATGGAACATTCCTGGCCAAGTCCCAACCTAAAAGCTTAGTACTTGAGGACATATTGGCGCCATTGAAATAATTGAATTAATTTTAAAAAGCATCAAAGTGATTTTACCTCAGATGCCCTTCCTGACTCAGCTCTCTCCGTATCCAGGCTAAGCCTCTAAAGTACACTTGCTTTTTATCACTTGACACACAATAGCCAAAATGAGACTTATGTTGTTTCCACACATTTGAAAAGGGCCCGTAGACCGCGGTGTATCTCTCACCCAACTGATAACAACAGAGAGCGAACACTTTTACACAGATTTATTGCTGGCTTTTGATTGCGGTGTAATTTGTTTTTGTTGCCGTGGTGATATACAGGTCCCTGGAATTGTTGTGTCAGTGTGAGTATGTGTCTTTATGTGGAACGTCGTCTTGGAGGCCCATTATTTTCCCAAACTTCCTCAAGCTGTTTGCTGTGATGTGCTGTTGTATTGACAAAACCATTAAATCACTACACAAGGAAATGGTGCACAGCTGATAAGGCAGTACTGAGGAGGTGGGGCCATTTAGGACAATTACTTTCTATTTGGAGTTATTTGTTTTTATTTAGGCTACGTTCAGACTACAGCCTGAAGTGACACAAATCCGATTTTTTGGCCACTATATGACCTGTATCTGATCTATTAATGACAGTCTGAACGACACAGATCCGATTTTTTCAAATGCGATCCAGGTCACTTCGATATGTGGTCCTGAAACCGATACATATCCGATCTTTTGACATGCGACTTCAGTCTGAATGGCCAAAGCGTATTCGTCCGACCTACACATTATCAACAAGGCACAAACTTCACTATTCTGCGCTGAAGTAGGCGAAAATTGTTAATGAACTCCGTGTCACTGAAGTGAAGCACATCTCCACTCACCACTCTTGGCTACATCTCCGCATCCACACGTTCCTTTCAATGGACGTTGCTGCCGCTGCCCCACAAAACGACACGGCCAAAAACCTCGTCCTTCTCAATCTCCTCCTTAAAACAAATAAGTTGTACATGTTCTGGCTCCGGTAAGAGAGGAACTAAAATCGCCAGGTGCTCAATGCTTGCATCCATGTTTGGACAACTTCCGTAAACACAGAGCACGCTCGCTGCGGTTGACGTCATCGTGTCCTCCAGTGCACATGCGGGACACTTTTGGGCTGTTTAATGTTCACACTGGAGATCACATACAAGTGGCATTTAATTGGAAATGTGAACGACCTCGCAAAAACATCGGATTTCACCAAAAAAATCTGAATTGAGCGTTAAGCCCTGCAGTCTGAACGTAGCCTTAGATCACCATTGGCTACCATAGACTGTATATATAAATGAACATAGCTAACCACTAACCGCCATGTTCCATATAGCAAGTGAACATGGGCAATTACCTTTACACTGAAAAATTGTCTCCTCTCTCTGCAACTATTGCGTTGAGCCTCGTCATTTTGGTCTTAAAATGTTCGTATTCACCTGTTCTGCACGATCCTGGTGTTTTTATTTCACTATTTTGTCCATAAATAAATTCCTATTCCTAAAATGGAACTCATCCCCAAATGCACCCCCCAAGCTTCATTTGCCTGGAGCCGAACGTTACGGGTGATGTCACACTCCCTTAGTCCACTTCTTTATAAAATCCATGGTAGCTACTGGAGTAACAGTCACTATTTAACCTACGGCCTTCTAGATTACATATTGAACCAGGCTATAAGTGCATGACACCTTTACTGTATGTTCAACATTCACATTGACACATGACTAATAAAACAGAACTAAAACCCGATCAATACATCACACACAATAAAAAAAGAGGTCAAAAACAGCCTTTGGCACTTCTTTGAATGTCAGGAATACTATAGTTTGTACTAGAGTTTTCAAAAATATGAAAAACCTGACACTCATCGACAGTGTTGGGAGTAACGCATTATAAAAGTAACAAATTACTGTAATGCATTGCTTTTTGCTGTAACGCAGTAATGGAAAAAAAATTAATAAAATTCATACAAATTCGCTAAAATCACTGCAATATCAGCAGCGATGAAATGCCATCTTTACGGTTCCGAATGTTTGGACGGGCCCACATAGACCGTGTGGTAACCACAGGCGAAAGGACGGACGCAGAGCTCCACACTTCACAGGGCTAATGGCAGCTGACACCCAATCACACCTTGCGGGCACCCTGCTCAACGGACTCGGGATTCTCTCAGCGGCAGCCCTAAATTCCAAGTCCTAGTCCAAGATTAGTCCTGGTTTAGTCCTGGTTTAGACCTGGTTTAGTCCTGATTAGTCCTGGTTTAGACCTGGTTCAGTCCTGGTTCAGTCCTGGTTCAGTCCTGGTTCAGTCCTCCTGGTTCAGTCCTCAGTTCAATCCTGGTTTAGACCTGGTTTAGACCTGGTTTAGACCTGGTTCAGTCCTGGTTCAGTCCTGGTTCAGTCCTGGTTCAGTCCTCCTGGTTCAGTCCTCAGTTTAATCCTGGTTTAGACCTGGTTTAGACCTGGTTTAGTCCTGGTTCATCTCTGGTTCAGTTCTGGTTCAGTCCTAGTTTAGACCTGGTTTAGTTCCTGTTCAGTCCTGGTTCAGTCCTCAGTTCAATCCTGGTTTAGACCTGGTTTAGACCTGGTTCAGTCCTGGTTCAGTCCTCCTGATTCAGTCCTCAGTTTAATCCTGGTTTAGACCTGGTTTAGACCTGGTTTAGTCCTGGTTCAGTTCTGGTTCAGTTCTGGTTTAGTCCTGGTTCAGACCTAGTTTAGTCCTGGTTTAGTCCATATACGGTGCAAAAGTTGGGCATCTTGGCACAGTTCTTTTGGTGAGAGTAACTTAAAGTGCTGCAATAGTCGTGTAATGTCTTACATTTTAAATACAGTAATATTGTAATGTAACAAATTACTTTGAAATTACAGTAACAAGTCATAAATAATGCATTACAGTTCTAAAGTAACTTGCCCAACAGCGCTCATCAATACTAAAACTAGTATTGAAACTAGATATCCATTTGATAAGATAAAGAGCAGATAAGTGAAAGACCTATTATTTAATGCTGAAAATCTATTCTATTGTCTAAAGAAAAAATATTTTTAAATTATCATTGTCGTATCGGAATCGGTATTGATTATCGAGCCTATTCCATATAGTATGGAAATCGCGTTTGGAGCATTATTGTAGATCAGAGCCTCAGTCGCTCCATGTCACTCACAAACACCGGCCCAAACTGGTTCTGTATCCTCCCGCTGAAAATCACACTGAATATTTGACAGTCTGCGCTTGTCTTTTAAAATTACATTCTCTTCATTAAACATGCACTGTTCAAATACACTGATGCCACATGCCTTTGCTTAACACTAGAAATACATCATAGGAAGACATTATAAAAATATGGTTGGATATTTAAAGGTGCACTGTGTCACTTTTCTTGGATACGTGGTGTTTTATTGCTCAAAAATACATTGGAAAGACGTGGATTCCTACTGCGTGTGAGTTCACCTCTCCACAGATCTGACCTGTAACTTGGCCTGGTGGCATGACTGGCTTGTCTCCATGGAAGAAGACTAGTTTAATGCCACACTGTGAGACATTCTATAACATTTCCATCAACACAACCATCAGAAAGTTGCCATTGTAGCTCACACACCATATTGAATGTTGACTCTAGGCAAGTTGGGTAAAGTGCGTTGCCCAAGGACACATAAAGCTGAACAATTTGGGGATAATTGTCTAATTGTAATATAATTGTGATTTTTTTTTCTGACCAGCATTGCAATTTTGATTAGATTTGCGATCTGTTTTAATATTGGGATCATGTTCATGTTTACATTTTCAACTCGTCCAGAAGAATTGACAAAAAACTTCACTTTTCAGAAGATGTTTGTTTAGATTGAAACTACAGGGTTAGCAGTTTTAATGCAGAATAAAACAGAATATTTTGTTGCTTGTGGTGGAAATTATGCAGCCCAACTGTATTCCTAGTGGTCTCCCAACCCATTACTAACCAGCTTAGCTTCCAAGATCAACAAGACCAGGTATTCTCAAGGTGGTGTGGCTGTGGTTGCTCAGGGTCATGTAGTATAATTATATAAATGTTGAACAAATTAATTATGGTACTCTGCAGATTTCTGTGTAATATGTTTTCCCGCAATACAGATAAACTTAAATGTTAGAATGCTATTACCTCCTCAAAAACATACCTAGAGTTGTGTTTTGTTTCACACGTTTGAGTGATCCTTTAGTCAATTGAGATTCATTTGGTCTTCTGATATTTTATGTTATTACCTCCGCCAAGGAGGTTATGTTTTTGCCGGCGTTTGTTTGTCTGTTTGTTTGTTTGACTTTTAGCAACATAACTCAAAAAGTTATGGACCAATTTTGATGACATTTTCAGGATTTGTTTGGAAATGTGAAAAGGAAGAACTGATTTCATTTTGGGGGTGATCCGGAAGAAATCCTGGATTCTGGATCACTTTGAAATTTTAGTTAACATTGTGGTAAATGGGGCCAAAAATTTTGTTTCTCAATATCTCGGTTAATTATTGACCAAACCCCATGAAATTTGACTCAGGGATGGACAATGGGATCCTCTTTCATATTCCAAATTGAAAGATACAAGACAAATATTTATGGAAAACACAATTAATATGAGGGGTACTGTAGGCCTTTGCAGAGGTCTGCGCTCTCTGAGTGCTTTTCTAGTTAGGTTCTTTTTTCAGACCAAGAGTTTGTTTTCACACCTGACAGTTTGGACTGCTCACTAGCGGGCTTTCTCAACGTGTTCACGTGATGTTGCTGTGACGTGTCCAGTCAGCTGATTTATACAGGTATTGGCGCTGTCTTCCTACCGGTGGAGGCAGGATGACAACGCCATTTACAGTTCAACTTCCGAGATGGCGCTGTCATCCTGCCTCCAACGGCAACATTACGTGACCACTCTGAACTGCTCACTAGCGCTCTTCCTCAAACTGTTAGGTAGGAAAACAAACTCTTGGTCTGTAAAAAGAACCTAATAACATATGAGTAATCCTTTATTATTAGTCTATCTACATCTCCAAAGCTCAAAATGTTCTTTTCCACCTTGTGATGTCATGTAGGGTTACTGTTTTCATGTTAGTAGCTACATTTTACTTGTAGTGCAGTAGACTGGCTGTTAAAGGGCTGAAAGTTTGTTGTTTTTGTTTGAGAGAAGGACTCAGTCTAATTATGCAGGCATACAACTCCATGTATGCTTGTGATGAGGAAACAACATTACAATAACACATAGATTAGAAAAGTGTAATATGGACCCTTTAAAATAATCATTAATATTGTGATCTGTAGGGATGTGCAAAATCATCAATATATCAATATATTGCATAATTTAATGTGACGATACAGTACTTCTATTGGGGGCTGCTGTATGATTATATCTCTAAGAGTATTTTTTTGTATATTTTGTTGAATAATTTTGTTACAGCGCTACAGTTTTGTTGCTTGTTCAGAGGAAGGAAACTTGTTTATGCGACACATTTGATATATTCACTGTTTTGAGGATTAAAATGTTTGTTTTAAAGTGTTTCATATGAACTTTGCACAAGAAATGGTTTAACAAAGACTTTTATTATCACAGCCATGATTCAGCCTTTATTTTTATTGAACCGTATTGAATTGATTTGAAATATATCGTATCGAATCGAGAAGTGCACTGTATCGAGATATGTATCATATCGTGGCATATGTATAGAGGTATGTATCGTATCGGCAACTTCTTAATGATACCCAGCCTTAATGATCTGACATACTAAGTTTAACTTAAACTTTAAACTCATGTCCTTTCAATTATATATGAAACCATTTGACTTGCCCAAGGACACAAATTGTAAAAGCAGGAATTAAACTGCCAACCTTTGCGTTAGTTGGCAAATGCATCTTCTGATTTACTGCCACCCGCAACAAACAACCTTCAGTTTATATTTGGCATTTTAGCTGCTTGTTTTTCTCATTCCAAACCACTTGGAGATGTTAAAGGGCCTCTACCCAATTTTTCGCATGCATCTGAATAACATGGTTGGTTTTCAGATTCTATAATGTGGCGATGTCCCAAATGAGGTGGGCATATTGACAACATTGTACTTTGCCATGAAATATCTAAATGGTAAATGCACAAATGTATAACCTGATCATGTTTTACTCCTGACTAGACCCAAGAACTCACTGTATTACAACATAAATCTGCTTTTTAACAATATTTATTTTCTCTGCCTCTATCTCTGTTAAATAATATTGCCCTATAGAATTTTGTGATGTCATCTGAAACTCACCAATATGTCCACTGCCTGCTGTCTCCATCTAATTGGAAAGCATTTTATTGTCCAGTAATCAGGAAGTACATGGTTAGCATTAGACTTCAGCTAATATGTTTTTTTTTTCATGGCTGATGCAGATACAGTTCTTTTTTTAAATTTTTTTTTATATAGAGCAACTGATGGCCGACAAGCTCTGCTGATATTTCTGAGCCAATATTTAGGGCAGATTTTGATGATTTTCCTCAAATTGTTATAAGTGTTTCTGCAAACTCACCCACAGCTCTTTTTTTAAAAACCACAAACCTGTAAGAAAGTTGTGTGTCATATTTAGTGCAGTTATTCCTTCATATTAAAGGGACAGTTCAGAATTTTGGACATAGCGCCTCATTTCCTACTGAGCCAGAGTGTTGGAGACACTTTTTAAAATATTCCATCCAGTCCTTGTATTTGCAGAGGTCACTGAGGCTAGGCTAGTGCATGTCAATGGCCATAGTTAGCCTGCCACTAAAAAACAGTCTTACCCACTCCACAAAACACCTGAAGCAAAACTATTATTACACCAGACTGTCGATGTAAATGTCTGTGTTGATAGAATAATTTAAAAAGTAAAACCAACCTTGTATTTAAAGGATTTATGTCTGAACAGCAGCAGCGAATTGTATTTCCTGATATAAAGCATGGCAGAGGCGGACTGATACATGACAAAATAGTCCCTCAACATGCAACGATTTATGCGATGCAAGCTTAGTTTTATTTCAAACATTATTTTATAGCTCAAAAATATCTTCAGAAACATGTATTCTGACAGCGAGCCTCTCCACAGATCTCACTTATAATTTGGTCTGGTCTGGTTTGGTCTCCGCAAAGATAAAAAGTTTTAAAGCCATACTGTGAAACATTCCAGACAAAGCAATAATACTGTATCTCCACCGCCGGTACGCAAAAAAATCCAAATATCAGCGAAGTATATCAGCCATCTCTAGTTGTTGTTAGATTTACAGTCCTGGCAAAAAAAAAAAGAGTTGTGATAGCGCTTATAAACTCATCGCGGTGAATAATTAGGATGCTGGGAATTCATAAGGTAAGTGAGGAATAACTTTTGACCTTTTCGGCTCTCCAAAAACGCTGTGTGCATGTTTGTGTTGTTGTTGGATGGCAGATGGAGCAGAGGTTTCTAATGAGACTTGGATCAATAGAGCGCTCTCCTTTGCCGTTTCTCGGTCTGGCTCTCTCTCTCTCTGTTTCTTTCTCTCTCTCTCTAACACATGGGAGATAGACTTTGACTTTTTCCTCGAACCCCGGAACGACCTCACCCAAAAAAATCTTGACAGCGCTAAATGGATTTTTGTACGAAAATACACACAGGCATCAGAAATACTTTAAAGGGCCTCAGTTTTCTGATCTATGTTATAATGTTGTTTCCACATCAAAAGTAGTTGTGTTTATATTTATATTTAGGTTCTTCTCTGTTCCAGCTTGTGATGTGGTAATACAGGAAGTGCTCCACTGTGTTTTTAAACTCCATAGACCTTCTCTTGAATCATTTGGATAATTTCAGCCCTGAAACTGCCAATCTCTACTGAACTAAAGGTAAAAGGTAGTTGTTAACTTGAAAACTACAAGGACATTTTACGTACAATACAGAATAAAATGACTAAAACTATTAAAACCAATCTTGACGAAAAAACACACACACTTCTTTCAATATACAGTTAAATTCAGTTGTGTAGCGAGTCTGTAATTTCGTCCCCATAGCTTATTCCCAGCTGATTGTGTTAATATATTTCTCTAATCAAGTCTCCTGCCCACACTTTCACTCTTACCTCATGTTCGTCTCTCACGTCTGATCCTAATGATCTGCTCTTTTGAACAGTTTGTCCAAATCAGCCTTGATTTGTAGTTAATAATGCCACAAAGGGCCCAATTTAGGAACTCATTTAACCTAATGTTTTTGTAAGAGACTTTCCTCTGGCCACAGCTACAACCACCATACCTGTTACCAAGATTTGTTTTCAGTTTAACAAGTGCTGAATGGGACTTGTGATTGGGATGTCCAGTCAGTTACCTCAGAAACATGTGCATGTTTTTACAGAGCACCGAAAACAAAACAGTGGTATCACCTCAGGACTTAACCAGGACTAAAGCAGGAATGAATCAAATTATAAAATGCTAAATAGTTTATTTACCTGACACAATTTGGCGGTAGCACTTTTGCCTTCATCAGAGGTGTCAGCTGACATGTGATGTGTCTTTTATCAGCTGTTCTTTCCAGGCGTGGTCAATTTGATGAATCTGGCAGATCTATCAGACTGACCATGCCTAAAGTTGTGTGGCGCTCTCTAGAGAAGTGAATCCCATGTGTAAGCCAAGGTAAACTCCCCCTCGTCTCTGTTGATGGTCCACGTGCCGTGTTTCCTGATTTCAGTACCCTCTCGTGTGCATCTTTTGTATTTGTGTTCCTCTGTTCTCACTATTTTAGCCCTGTCCCAGTCTATGACATGGTTTTCCCTTTTACACACAGTCCATACCTGGAGTTGTGTTTTGTTTCATTCGCACAGGTTTGAGTAACCTTCTATTATTAGTTTGTCTATCTTCAAAGCTCAAAATGCTCTGTTCCACCTTGTGATGTCATGTAGTGGTAGATAACACCTAACCTTTACCTTTAGCCCCTGTTTACATGTACACGGGTATTTTCTAAAACGGAGACATTTCCCTTCGTTTGTTCCCATCTTTTACACGCAAACAGCAAATTTGCCTCTGAAAACTAATCTGTCTAAAAACTCCGGATAGAGTGGAGATTCTGGAAAACTATGGTTTCGTGTTTGTGTGTAAAGTGAGATAAACAGAGTTTTAGGAGCTGACGCGCCGAAAGTGCGACCGATGTTTCCCTTTTGCTCTGATGATGATGATGAAGCATTCAGAGCAGCAGTGGCATTTCATCTGGTGCAAACACTTTTCATGTGTTTGCATTTACACACAGCTGGTGTTTCATATCCATGACCAGACCAGACAAGAGACAAATAAGCTTGGAGGTCAGCAATTTTGCCTCTTCTTTAACATATCTGTGGAGAGGCGAACTCACTCACTAATGCACATTTTTCAATATATTTTTGAGTAATACTTACAACTGTAATGAAATAAATGCTACAGGTTTGAATCTAACCCAGGTGCCGCCCAGAGGCTTGGCGTAGTTATGATGGCACTCGATGGCGTATTTATGCTGGTTGATGTATATGAAAACTTTTTTGAAAACGATGCTATGGGCACGAAGTTATTTTGGAAAACAGAGGGAGGGAAATATACATTTTTCAACAGACCTGGATATGTGTAAAAGTAGCCTTAGTTCAGTATAGATTCACAATTCCAGGGTTGAAATTATCCAAATGATTCTGGTGAAGGCGCATAGAGTTTAAAAACACTGTGGAGCACTTCCTGTTTTACCACATGACATCACAAAGAACTCAACCTAAATGTGCAGGATGTGCGTGTTTAAAATGTGTGTGTGAATGAAACAAAACACAACTCCAGGCATGTTTGTGACGAGGAAACAGCATTATATAATGGATCAGAAAAGTGAGCCCTTTAATAGCTGCTCAGATAATGATAGTGTTAAATATATCTTCAATCTCGCAATTACCCAGAATTCCATCTTAACGTGCTGCCTTATTGTCAGTGGATACACCTCCTCTGTTGAAACCTGCCCCTAATCAACAGCTCCTACAGCACTTCTCCATAACCCCAGCCCTGAGCAGCTCTGCTCCTTACACTGGTCTGGATGTGCCCGTCGCGATAATTACACCGACCGCCACCAGGGGACTGCCGCTGGCCCCGAGCGCGGACCACATCCCTGTTTATTGTATTCCTGTCCCCGGTGATGTATTTAGTGGAAACAGAGTGTGATGTGAAGATGGGATTTATTTGAAGTGCGAACGCAGGAGGAAAATGGGCCGGACAGGAGCGCCGCGGAGACGTCAAGGCGGATTTTTATTTGCGGAGCAGAAGTTTGGATTGAAGTTAAGCCTGAATAAGGGCTGTGCCAGGACTAACCAGGGTAAAACAAGGGCAGAATCAGGACTGGACCAGGACTGGACCAAGACTGGACCAGGACTGAACCAGTACTAAATCAGAAGGACTAAACAAGAACTAAATCAGAAATGAAACCAAGGCAAAACCAGGACTGAACCAAGAATAAACCTGGACTGAACCAGGACTAATCCAGGACTAAGTCAGGACTGAACCAAAAATAAATCAGGACTAAAATGGGACTAAACTAGGGTAAAACCAATGCTAAAGAAGAACTAAACCAGGACTAAACCAGGATTGCACCAGGAAAAAAGGACTAAAGAAGAACTATACCACAACTTAACAGGACTAAACAGGAGTAAACAGGATTGAACTAGGACTAAACCAAGACTAGACCAGGACTAAACCAGGAGGAATACAAATGTAGACCAGAACTGAACTAGTTCTGAACCAGGACTAAACAAGTACTAAAAAACCTGAATAGGAATAAACCACATGGCTAAATCATGGCAAAACCATGACTAAATCAGGACTGAACCAAGAATAAAATGGGACTAAACCACTGAAAAAACTGGAGTAAATCAGGGCTAAAGAAGAACTAATCCAGGACTCAACCACTCAACCAGGTGATTAGGACTGAACCAGCACTGAACCAGGACTAAATTAGGATTATACCAGGAAAAAAACAGGATTAAACAAGAACTATACCACAACTGAGTGGGAAAGGACTAAACTAGGACTAAACCAGGGCTAAACCAATAATAAACCAGGAATAAAATGGAACTAAATCAGGACCTATGATGAACTAAACCAGGACTGAAGCATGAAATTCAGCAGAAACACAGTGTCATGTGAAAATGAGATTTACTTGAAGTGTGAACGTAGATGAAAATGGTGCCTCGTGATTGTCAAGTCTCATTTTGTTTGTGGAGCAGAAGTTTGTTGAAGTGAAGCAAAGAAAAGAGCGGACCAAAGCAAAAGCCATGTCCAGAGGATGGAGAGGAGAGAGGGGGGGGGCCCATCCAAATCCAATGTATTTATAGTCATGGGGTTTCAACTTCCTGTCAAAAGGTGACATCTTGAGGACTTTCCACTCCTCAGAAGATACAATATTTTGTTTTTAGTTGTTAAAGGGCCCATATTACGATATTTTCCGATCTATGTTGTAATGTTGTTTCCTCATCACAAACAGACCTGCAGTTTTGTTTTGTTTCGTTTACCCCAATTTCTCTCAAACAGAAAACATTCTATTCCACCTTGTGATGTCATGTGGTAATACAGGAAGAACCCTACTGTGTTTTTAAACTCCATGCATATTCACCAGAATCATTTGGATGATTTCAGCCCTAGAAGGTAGAAGGTAGAAGGTAACTGCTAACTTGTAAACTACTGCTTCATGACATCACAAAGTGGAACAGAGCATTCTCAGCTTCGGAGATGTAGACAGACTAATAATAAAGGATGACTCAAATATGTGTGAATGAAACAAAACACAACTCCAAGTATGTTTTTGATACCCAAGCAGGCTTTAACCTCACATGGGTCAATTTTGCGCCATATTGGATCTTTAATGTGATTGTATTGAAAATGTCTCACTTATCATTTTATAACTTCGAAAACAAAACCAAACAAAAAAAAAAAACATGATTACCATAGCTGTGAGAGGGCGCTCAGTATCTATTACTCCTGTACGACTGTCACTTCGCCCTCTACTGCGCATGCCTCCTGTAGAAATAGCCCCTGTCCTGCTACAAGTAGTGAAATATGCAGCCGAAAGAAAATTTGGAGTGAGCGAGAAACTTGTGAGGGACTGGTGGAAAGCGGGGATGGAGAACACAACTTCACGGCAACTGGGAGGGTGCACCATGTAACTTTCCTGGAAGTCACTGGATGGAGCGACAAAGCCTGGACATCAGTGACAACAGAAACCATCCTATCGGGATTCAGAAATGCCGGAATAATTCTAACTGGAACTGATGCTGAGTCTGATGACAGCTACACAGAAGAGGAAGTGACACACCGTTTACCTCCAGAGGTCACAGAGTTGCTCAAAAGTGACACTGAGGATGAAGAATTCAATGAATTTAGAAATTTGAAGTGAGATAGAGATCTTGGTAAACTTGTTCTGTTGTTTATGTTATAGTTTATCTGAAGAACTGAGAGTGTGTGAATATGTGACTTTAACAGTCTATTGTTCTCTATTCTATTGTTATTACTATAACTTGCCTTTCAAGATGAAATGTCGGTTCCTTGTCTCTGATTTTATAAAATAAATTTCCCCCAAAAAGTGCAAGTTATAATCCAGTGCGACTTATATATGCTTTTTTCTTCTTCATTATGCATTTTTTGGCTGGTGCAGCTTATACTCCGGAGCGACTTATAGTCCGAAATAAAATAAAATACATATAAACTCTCCAAATATTCACAGTTTGATAGATTATAAATAACACGCAATTTCTCTCCAATCTAATATTGATCAATGGTATTACATCCTCACTCACCCCAATAACTTTTCTGTGTACAGCTCTTTCTCAGATGTTTTGTTTTCATTCTGTTCAAATGTCCTGAACACATCCTCCTCAATAGTTTTTGCTTCTCTCATTTTCCTCTGTTGTCGGGGGTGGCAGGTGCACCGTGGTCCTACAGTTATTACTCCTGCTGCTTATTGCTTTTGTAATTTTAGCAACGCCTAGCAACAAAGGCCCCCTATGTCTAATACAATGTACAACAGGGCTGAATGATTTGGGAAAATATGTGATTGCAGTTTTTCTGACAAGCATCGCGCTCGTGATTTTGATCTGTGGTTTATGATTTAAAGGTCCTATATTACACAAAATTGACTCTTGTGAGCTTTAAGATGTGTTATAATGTTACCTCCTCAAAAACAGACCTGGAGTTGTGTTTTGTTTCATTCACACATTTAAGTAACCCTGCATTTTTAGTCTGTCTACATTTACAAATCTCAAAATGCTCTGTTCCACTTTGTCATGTCAAAGTGGTAGTTTCTAAGTTAACAGCTCCTTTTACCTTTAGTAAAGATTGGCAATTCCAGTGCTGAATTTAATCAAATGATTCTAGTGAAGGTGGAAAGAGGGAAGGAGTGTTTCCAGTTTGAGGAAAGAACTAAATATACAAAATTTGTGTGTTAAACATGTGCGAATGAAACGAAAAACAACTCCAGATATGTTTGAAATGAGGAAACATTAGAACATAGATCAGAAAATAGTGTAATACGAGACTTTTAATATTAGGATTTAATTAAAAGTTCACATTTTAAACATGCCCAGAAGAATTGACGAAAAGGCTTAAACATGAACTGACAAACTAATACAAAAATCACATTTCAGAACATGTTTTTACAGTTGTAGACTCCAGGGTTTGCAAGGTTTGTGCAGAATAAAACAGGATATTTTGCTTGTGGGGGAAATGATGCTATTTTAAATTTGGATTTTGCGATTTGCTAATTATGTCCATTCAGTTTGCAATTTCAATTCATTAATCTTACAGCCATAGCTAATAAAATGCATCTGTTTTTACCACTGTGTCGAGCTCCTAAGAATCATGGGATCGATGGAGATGTGGAGACGGCTGATACTACAGGATAATGGATGGCTATCGAGTCGAATCACAGTTCAAAGGTCAAAGACAAACAGATCGACTGAGAGAGTTAACACCGGGGTCACGGGTCCAAAGAAATTACCATGACATGAATAGGTGTTTTTCAGTAAACGTGTAGTATCTTTATTAGAGCTAAAAGCATTTTTGGTCGCTAGAAGTTTATTGTTTTTCAGAGTTATAAGAACATTCCTTTGAAGTTAGTATTTGTTAATCCGAAATGCCAGTTGTGCAATGTTGTTTTGTTATTTTGAACCTAAATGAAATGTCACCTTCAAGAAATCTTAAAGGATTTTTTTTTTTTTTTGTTAAAGGGGGATATGACAATTTGGGGTATTAAGATAAAGTTATGCATTTACAAAGAGAGCATGTTTGTGTTTGATTTTGAATGCAATAGCAAAAAACAAACCAAAAAAGAACAAAATGGGTGTTAATGAAACTAAAAATGATGGTTGGGCAGTTCACTTCTGAACGGATGATCTTAAGGTTCATTGGGAAGGGCCCTGTTGGATATAAGATGATGTACTGATGCGGTATTAGAATGAGAAAACTATAATATGGCTGAAAACCTAAAAATACAGGAGCAAAGTAAATTTAACATTGCCTAATCTTGGAAAAATGCACTCTTGTAGTATCAAGTTTGAGTAGATTATTGAAAACTACCTATACGTTTTTGTCTTTATGGTTTTTGGGTCTTCCGGCTCCATCAACTGTGGCTCCAATTCACTTTGTATTGAAAAAACAAACACAAACTCTTTTCATTTTGGTCTTAAAATGTTCCTATCAACCCACTTTACATTATCGTGGTATTATTGTTCCTAAAAGCCGCCACACACTACAGGAGAATTTGCCCGATTCTGGCTGTAATTTGCTTCTATCTGAGTTTGGGGAGGTGTGACCCAACTTTTTGTCTTTGCGTATAATTTTGAAGCCACTGCGCTGCTCATGTGTGTGTGGTCAGTGTGACTTTGAGCAGAGTCATAGAGTCACCAAACATCAGCAGCGCTACAGTAACAGCCAATAAAACAGAACATCAGGGGCAAAGGAGTGACGGACACAGAGATAAAACATACAGACTAGGGATATAGCGAAGATAATGAGAAGACTATTCCTCATCTCTTGTAAACTGGTAAATTTAATTTGGTAATAAGTGCAGCATCTCATCCACATTATCCATAGAAATTGTCCTCCACAAATAATATCATCCAGTCCACAAACTGCGCCATTAATCCACTTTGAGACATTCTTTGAAAGTAAAAAGCTCCTCACGTGTCTGTTTACATTCATACAGCGCTCGGATCGAGGTGAAGCTGCAGATTAGTGATAATGACTCTACTTCCTGTGTACTTTATTGCCAATCTTTTATGCTTTAAAATCTAAAGCAGCTAAAAAAAAAGCTGTATCTAGAGCAGGGGTCACCAGACTTTTTTTTTTTTGGGGGGGGGCCACATTATCGCTGACCGTGATGGGGGGCAAGGTCGGGTAGGACGTATAACTGTATGACCCTGACCAAAATGACCACCAGCAGGCCACATTGTGAAGTAGAAACAGCCATTCACAATACTATATCGACACGTAATTCCTGGCATATATTTCTTTATCTTTACTAGTGGTTTGCAAAAGTAGTAAGTACTTCACACTTTGTTTTAATTTGAAGTACCACAGATATTCCATTTATTGTACCAACTGCACTACAGTACTCTACAGTACTCTGCAGTACTCTACAGTACTCTGCAGTACTCTACAGTACTCTACAGTACTCTGCAGTACTCTACAGTACTCTACAGTACTCTGCAGTTCTCTACAGTACTCTGCAGTTCTCTACAGTACTCTGCAGTTCTCTACAGTATTCTACAGAACTCTGCACGTGTGTTGATTGTCCCTGTTTGATCTCGATCTTGCCAGGTGACAAAAATTTTGTGGCAAATGTAAATATGTCATAATTATTTAAATATAAATACTTTTTAAATACATTTTTTAATTTTTTTTAAAAATCAACAAAATACAAGATGCAGACGTGTTATTATTTGCCAAAAAGTAACTTTTGAGGATTGTCTCATAGGGCAGTTCAAATGATGTGGGGCAGAGAGCGGGGGGGCTGGTCAAAGAGGCGTGGACGGCCAAAGTGGGCCCACGGGCCTTAATTTGATGGCCCCTAATCTAAAGTATTGCACCACATTTCACAAACAATAATAACACAGTTTTAACTTGTATCTAAACTAGAAGTGCAGTGCTCTGATGTTTTGAACAATTAAGAGTCTCAGAGTGAGTGGTTTTACTGTAGACAGGAAACAGTAGACATCATCGCGCTTAAAGCTTTATAGCCTGTAGTTCACAGCCATATCCCGCTGCAGTCTTTGTGATCGGTGATTTTAAGTCTCATAAGATTCTCCTTGTGTCTGTGGTGTGCGCTTTTTGTTGCACGTTTAAAAATCGTTTAAGCCTGTTTTAAATCCTGCAGTGTGTTGTGGCACACCCCATAACTGCTCACACTCCCTTAGTCCACTTCTTTATACAGTCTATTGTTTTTCCTTGCTTACCTCTCTTCTTTTCTTCTCTCATGGTCCCACAGGTGCAGACTCCCACAGCGACGTGAGCTCGGTGAGCGGTGGCGCCCCCTGGGACAGTAGAGAGACATCGCTGGCCGCTTCCACCGCTGCGTCTCTGGCCTCCTCCCTCCCACTACGGGACGTCCCAGATCTGAGCGAAGAACCCCAACTGCCCGTCCACAGGGGGTCCAACGTGTCCACGGGAAGCAGCGGATCGTCTTTCGAAGAACTAGACATGGACAACGACGAACAGGAAGCGGAAAGACAGGAAGAGGACGTGGACAAACCAAACCAGGAAGAAGAGCAAGCCAGTGGAGACAAATCAGATGAGAAGGAAGAGGTTATTGGAGCAGGGGAAGAGTAAAATAAGTTGAATGTTTTAAGCATCTGAGCGTCTGGTGGTTGTATGTGATGTTTATGTCCTGGTGGATTGACAAAGAAACAATATTTTTCTTCTTTTAGTTTTAATATTAAGACTTTAAAGAGCTACAGTCAGTTACATTGTACTGACTGGCCATTTGTTCCTATTGAGTTGCCTTATAAACAATAGTATATTCAATTATCAACTACGACGAAAGGCCTGAAGTTTAAAATCATTTTGACAAAGTTGGTATTTTTTATGTGTTGATCTGAAGTATTGTGAAGTTTGATTTTAATTGAAGTGGTATGGTAAAGGTTGGGTTCAACTGTTTTTAGTTTTTATCTCAGTGATTAGTTTACCTTAACAGAATTTAAAGTTGAATTGTGTAACTTTTCTGGTAGAGGATCCATCACCTGCTATTTTTTTTTAGTATATCATTTCTCTGCTTAGAATGTTCCACAGCGTGACATTCAATAGCTCTACCTTTAGATTTATTACATTTTATAGCTCAAAAATACCTAGAAAAACCGGCATTCTGACTGTTAGCGGGGTCACCTCTCCACTGTAACTTGTTCTGGTTTGATAGAAGATAGAACGGTTCAATACCACACTGTGAAACATTTCAACAAAAGTAATAACATCTCCACGGAAAAAAGCATTTGACGGACCTTCACTAGAAAAGGTACACAATGTGCTGAGATCCAAAATTATTCCTCACTTTCTTAATATATTCCTAGCATGTTAATTATTCCATTTCATTCACAATGAGTTCATAAGTGCTTTTCACAACTTTCAGAGAGTGGAGTCTTGCCATCACAGTAATGCTAACATTACACTTCATTGTTCAAACGCTCTATAATTAGATGCAGACAGAACGCAGTTGTCTAATCTTGACCCTAAGAGCTGCTTTTACGTATATATGTATTGGAGCAAAACTAATTCATTAATGACTAATAACATGATAAAGTGAAGTACAGCCTCTCTAAAGGTGCATTGTGTAACCTTTCTGGTTCTGATTGTTTTCAAAGAAATTACTGTTTTGCCTTTGATGGTCCACAGTATATATATCTAATATATTTTGCTATCTCAACATATCTCGATATACGATATATATCTCAAATATCAAAAATACTGCAAAAACAAATATACCAAATTGACCAAAAAAAAAAAAAAAGTGCATAGAGTTCAGGCAATTGTAGAAAACTAAGTCCTTCTGCGAAATAAAAAAAAAAAAAAATCCCTGAATACAAAAAATTATAATTTAACTGGAAAATAAAGCAAGAAATAATACATATTGCCTTCTTTTCATTCAAAAATAAAACAACTCAACTCAGCCTCATCTTTACATTAAATCCGTTAATCATATGATAACCAGAACCATGAATGAATGAATGAATGAATGTTTATTCGGACAGTAATGCATAGAGAACATAAATACATAGATATAACACAAAAAGTAAATATTTCTTTTCTATAATAATAAGTGAAAATAAATGTCACACAGATTTTACGTGTGTCCGAAAAAGGAACCATGAACAGATCCATGTTCCTCACCAGCGTAAGGAGCTGTGAAGTATCCCATATTCCACTGCGCAGATCAAACCAAACATTTCCAAACACTATTGTACAAGTTCTACACTGCAGCAGATTGTTAATTAAAATCTTCTGTATAAATAAACTTGACATTACTAAACTTTACAACATATGAAGCATAACTATAGAGCCACATCAGCCCGTTTGAGATTATAATCTGTTTAATACAGCTTTACGCACATTTGTTTACGTTTTACAGAAATTAAACTTTAAACCACATGACTCATTTGCATAAACAGTAAACGCTGAAAAAAACTGCTTGCTTCTTGTGCTGGGGAGCGTGGGCGTGTACAGAGAAGGCAAACAATTAAATATACAGTAAGCATTCTATCGATATATACAATATTTCAGAATCCATTTCGTGTTTAAAAAATATCTCGATACATTTTAAATATTGAGATATCGCCCACACCTAGTCTCCAGTATAGCGTTAAACATCTATCCAGCATTTATTCAAATACAGGGGTTTTGATTGGGGTCTACCTCTCCACAGATCTGACCTGTAACTTGCTTGACCTTAACTTGCTTCCCTAACTTGTCTGTCTCCATGGAGTTAGAAAAATTTAACGTCACACTGTGGAACATTCCTGGCAAAGCAATAACATCTCCATGGAGACAAACAGGTGGCGGGTCCTCTACCAGAAAAGTTACACAATGCACCTTTAATGTGGTTGTTTGCATTCGAGCAAAGGACACGTTTAATAGATTATTTTCTGTTTGGATGGAGGAGGTTCTGGACAGCGAATCCATCAGCGACTGTCACATTTTTTGCCGATCTGAGCTTACATCATGATTTGACGAAGCACCCACTGGAGGATTGCAAAGTGCCAATATTTTTAGAAAAGGCAAAAAATAAACTCAAGGGGAAAGTATCCTTCAGATTCTCATGTACAGACCTCTATTTGCTTCATACCTCGACGGTTTCAGCCGCACTCTGCTCCCTCCTCAGAACTGTCACGTGATATTGTGGTGACATGGCTGATTTAAATTGATTCTGGCGCTGGCTTTCTACTTAGAGCAGGAACTTCTTCACACCTGTATCCCAGAGGTGGTATGCCCCCTCATCCCGATTTACAGTCTGGTAGGCATGTTTCCGGTTGCGTTTAGGGACAAACTTCTATTCTAGTAAAAGGACAATACACTCAACAATCCAGCTACTCTCAAAATCTTGTTGAAGTTGGACCCGGCTGATAAAAACACAAATGATTCTCTAGCAATCCCCTTAAATAAATTCTTTTGCATTCAACATTTAATGAAAGGATCAATGATGGAAATTGGTAGAAACCTTTGATATACAATCTTTTCCTTACTTACCAGCCAAAAATAATTGAACCTATACTATACCACTCATCAATTGACATTGTTTGTGATATGAAGGGAACAGACTCAAAGCTTATTCCAGTGACATTCTTTATACCATATTTTATCTATATACAGAGACCATGCATAATTTTAACATGCTACCTACTTATGTATGTTTATGTATTCAATTTCTAAAGGTGCACTGTGTAACTTTTCTGTCACCTGCTGGTCTCCATGGTGATGTTATTGGTTTGTCTAGAATGCTCCACAGTATGGCATTAAACTACCGTATTTTTCAAACTATAAGTCGCACCAGCCAAAAAATGCGTGAAGAATGAAGAAGAAAAAAAACATATAAAAGTTG
Organism: Boleophthalmus pectinirostris; assembly: GCF_026225935.1. Lineage (NCBI taxonomy): Eukaryota > Metazoa > Chordata > Actinopteri > Gobiiformes > Gobiidae > Boleophthalmus > Boleophthalmus pectinirostris. Next base: position 29,941,984 of record NW_026571299.1, read on the forward strand.
CACCGGATTATAAGTCGCACTTTTTGGGGCAAATTTATTTGATAAAATCAGAGACAAGGAACCAACATTTCATTTTGAAAGGCAAGTTACAGTAATAACAATAGAACAGAGAACAACAGACTGTCACATATGAACAGTTCTTCAGAGAACTATAGTATAAACAACAGAACAGAACAAGTTGACCAAACTCTCCATCTCACTCCAAATCACTAAATCCATTCAATTCTTCATCCTCTGTGTCACGTCTGAGCAACTTCGGAGGTAAACAGCGCGCCACTTCCTCTTCTGTGTAGCTGCCATCAGACTCAGCATCAGTTCCAGTTAGAATTATTCTGGCCTTTCTGAATCCCGACAGGATGGTTTTGGTTGTCATTGAAGTTCAGGGTTTGTCGATCCATCCACTGACTTCCAGGAAAGTTGAATGGCACACCCTCTCGGCTGCTGTGAAGTTGTGTCTCCAGCCCCGCTTTCCACCAGTCCCTCACAAGTTTCTTGCTCACTCCAAACTTTCTTTCTGCTGCTCGATTACTGTTTTGTGCTGCATATTTCACTACTTGCAGCAAGACAGCGGCTTTTTCTGCAGGAGACATGCACAATAGGGCAAAGTGACAGTGACACAGAAGTATTCTTAGCAGCAGATACTGACACAGAATTCTAGAGCGCCTCTCGCGGCTGTCAGTGTGAAAATTTTTATATATAAGTCACACCGAAGTTTAAGTCTCAGGACCACCCAAACTATGAAAAAAAGTGCCATTTATAGTCCAAAAAATACTCTATCTGGCTTTTATTTCATTACAAGCGTTTTTATCACTATTGGATAATAACTTGAACATGCTTTCTTACCTTGGGCAGTGTCGCCTCTCCACAGATCTAACCTGTAACTTGACCTGGTAACAACTACAATGAAGTCAGATCAGTTTAAAGATACACTGCGGAACATTCCAGATAAAGCATTAACACTTCAATAGAGACAAACCAGTTCCTCAGTGCGTCTTTAATAAGTTCTATTTCTCAAGTATCTTAATGAACTGTTCTTTGTGCTGGGCATAACACAGTCTGTAATAAACATTTTCTAATTAAAAGTCTGGCTCGTTTCTGGGTGAGTTGGAAAAATGCATGTATTTTTTCTGCATCCTGTGTCTCATTAAATGTTGCTTTGGTTTAGTTCCCTGTTTAACAAGATGTGTGGTTTTAATCATGTGTTTCTGTGCAGAGAAAGAGTGATTTTTGACAGACAGTTGTGGTCTTTTGCCAGAGCGCCGTAATGAGGTGGATGACCTATGGAGAAAACCTGTTCATTCCAAACCAGAGCCAGTGTCTCTCTTCGGAAATGTTTGTTTAAATTATGCACCGATAGCAACAAGGCTCTGCGGTTTATTTGTTTATATTTTAGGAGGTAATTAATGAACTTATTTAATATGAGCTTTTAAAATTTTGTTTTGCATTTTATATCATTCTTAAAGGGCCTATATTGCGCAAAGCCGACTCTCGTGAGCTTTAAGCCATTAGAATGTTGTTACCTCATATAAAACATTATATATATAAACTCCACTCAATTTCATTTCTCTATAGCGACTAGGTCAGGAATCAGAATACACTAGACGGTTTGCAAGAACCCCGGAAGTGCGAGTTTGGACACCAGCCACTCAGTGAAGAGCCACATATTCTGTGTTGTCAACGATTCCCGAGATCGAGGATTTAAAGCCGGAACAAAGAGAATGTTTGGTGATTTTTATCAATTTTACCTACGAGATTTGGGAAAAGCTTAATATACCAGTTTGCCCCTTTAGCGGTACATGACAGCTATTACGAGCAAATAGCATCGATTGGTTTAATAAAAAAAGTACCCGCCTACTGTCAAGCAAACTAATGCTGTGAGGTCAGACAGTTTCCACAAAGTGAAACTGGCTGATGAATCAGGCTAATAAAACATATCTGGAGATGTGTTTTGTTTCATTCACACATGTTTGAGTAACCTTTTAGTCTGTCTACATCTCCAAAGCTCAAAATGCTCTGCTCCACCTTGTGATGTCATGTAGTGGTAGTTGTCAAGTTAACAGCTAACTTTTACCTTTTGTTCAGCAGAGATTGGCAATTCCAGAGTTGAAATTATCCAAATGTTTCTAGTGAAGGTGCATGGAGTTTAAAAACACAATAGCGCACTTCCTGTATTATTCCATGACATCACAAGGTGGAACAGAGTGTTTTCCATTTGAGGGAAGAACTCTCTATGTAGGATTTGTGTATTAAATATGTGCGAATTAAACAAAACACAGCTCCAGGTCTGTTTGTGATGAAGAAAACTGTAACAGATCAGGAAATAGTGTAATATGGGACCTTTAAAGTGGACTTCTGAGAGTTTTTGCCCATATTATAATGTTTTTCTTTCATTATTAATTCACACAAAGTTGTATTTTGACTGATTCATGCATGTTCAAGCATTTTTATTGTCTTGCATTTGAGTTGCTCTGGCTTGAAAATTCATCTTTTCACCTACCCCCTATCCACCTTATTCTGCCCTGCACACTTTACTTTTGACAGCCACTAACCCAATCTTCCATGTGTGTTGACATTTCCAGTTATATAAAGGTGACAAAATGTTCAAATTTTATGTGCACCAAGTCAGTAATGTCAGCAAAACTTAATATGTCAGTTCAGTTGGTAGAGCGTTTGTCCACTGACCCACAGTTTGGCAGTGTGATTAACAGACGAATGTTGTTTTTTAGCCCTTGGCCACTCAAGACACTTAACCCACCTCGCCCCACCTCGCCTCTAGTGTCTGCATACACTGGTGTATGAGTTGTGTGTTAATGGGTGAGTGATCCTTAATGTAAAGTGCCTTGAAGGTGGAAAAGCACTGTATAAAAATTTGACCATTTAAAAATGCATTTAAAGAGTAAAATGTAAAACTTTTTCACGCAGGGTTTGAGATCTAATTAAGCTCCAGATGAGGTGATTTTGATACAGTAGGGCCTGGTCAAGCAGAAGTAAACAGCAAGGCCAAAAATTCAAGTTAATGCATCTGATATAAAAATATATTCAACAGATAGTATATGTACTCTAGTTTATGAAACTGTTTACCTTTTTTCTGTACCATTTTTGGTTCTAAAGTTACATACATTTTAAACAGACCATGTATGAAACATGGAACAAAAATTATTTCCCAAATTTCAAAGACCTGCAAATCATGTAAATAAATTGATGTATTTCATCATATCTTGTGTTATTTGATCTTTGAACTGTTGATGAATGTACATGATTTTTTTAAAAAAATGTATTTAAAATGATAAAAATTTGCTTGGAAGGACTGACATATTTTATAGAAATAGTTTCCTTTCATTTTGAAGTAATATTAAAGTATTTGGAAGAAAAAAGTTGACAAATTATGCAAAATCATGCACCTTCTACTTGCACAATTTTCCCTCCGTTACCATGACCTTTCTTAATAAAAAATCTCATTACTCAAAAAGTAAGAGGTTTTTCAACCTAATCTTGTACCATATGGTAGAAAACTATATGAAGCAAATATTCAAACCAGTTTGTTAAGGATATGTAAGTGAGAACCACTAGTTATCAGTTTGTATTTATTGCCCAAAAATTGCTGCATATTTCATTCCCTCCGTTACCGACATGAGTTTTTAAATTTTTTGTCAACAACTTGAAAGAATATCACAGGTTTAACTTTACCCTGTTGGAGTGTAACTCTTTCCTACATTCTGATACTTTACTTATTTCAATAGTCCCTCTAGTTTCTGAATAAGAGACATTTGAATGTAAAAAATCTGCCCGTTTCTCTCCGTTACCGCTTGACCGGACCCAGCTCTATGCTGAATTTTGCTCAACACAAACAATTCAGTCTATAGTTTTTATTTGTATAATTTGTTTGTTTTAACTAGCAGGTCTCAAACAATAAAAAAAAAAAAAAAAAAAAAAAAACACCACCTAGTGCCGCCGCTTAATTTCATTTCTTTCCAGCGACTAGGTCAAGAATCAGAATGAAAGTGCGAGTTCGTTCACCAGCCAATCAGCAAAGAGTCATATATTCTGTGTTGACAATGATTCCTGATATCAAGGCTTTAAAGCCGGAACAAAGAGAATGTTTGGTGACTTTTATCAAGGGTAAAGATGTTATTGTCCTTCTTCCTATGGGATTTGGGGAAAAAAAATATACCAGTTAGCCCCATTAGTGGTGCATTACATACGTCACGACCAAATAGCAGCGATTGGTTAAATAAAAAAGTACCCATCTACTGCCAAACAAACGAATTCTAATGCTACGGGGTCAGACGGTTTCCACGAAGTGAAACTGGCAGATGAATCAGTCCAGTTAAAAAGTGTAGTGGTGTAGAAAGTACAGATACCTGCTCCCGAATGTAGTGAAGTGAAAGTAAAAAGAGTCTACTTTAAAATGTACTTCAATAATATACAGTTACCTAAAATGTATACTTTTACTGCGTGTTTTTTTTTTTTTTTTTGTCTTCCACCGCTGTGAAACACTCTATATAAGTATTATGTGTTATCATTACTGCTACTTGAAGTTTATAGCACTTATATTTTAGAATAAAAACATGCCTTCCCAAGTGAAGAGCGCCTGCAAAACAATGTGGTGTACACCAAATAAAGCATATAACGGGGCTAAAGGTTGCGTGGGGCATGTCTCCACAGGACTTGAGCTGTGCGTCTCTTTTCACGTCCCTCCTCCGGTTCACGGGCCGGTCTGCGCGCGAACCCCGCCGGGACTGACGCACACTCGCGCCCTCGTGCCCGGACTTGTTCATAATCCCGACTCAATCCCACCTCCCCAAAGAAAAGCGCCCCTCTTTAACCGAGATAAGACACAGACCAACTCTTGCAATCATCCAGAGGCGCACCGTGGACCGACTGACCACCCGATGGGAGGGGGGGCGTGTCCTGTGCCTCGCGCCCCTCACCGTGGATCACATGACGCTCATAAACACGGGGCACGCGTAACATCTCCAAAAACTGATTGCCTCGTCTCATTCACGCAACTTCTTCACTGGAATTCCAACTCTTTTTTTCTCGACTTTTCGTGCCCATTCACAAGAACCCGTGCACTTTGCCAGCTCCTGCGTATATCCGATGCGAGGAGAGATGAGGTGGGCGTCATTGGCGGGGGTCTTCGAGGAGGAGAAGAAGTGACTTGTAGCGCGCGCTGCTTCAGTCCATTCAGCACCGTGGACAGCTCCCAGCCCCGTCACCAAACGCTACTCCTGCTTTTTTTTTTTTTTTTTTTTTCCTACCCAAACCTCAAAGTGCCACAGCGACCAGAGGACATGCGTGCGTGCCAACTCCGAGATTTTGGAAACTAAACCCGGTAAGAAATCTCTAAAACTATTTTTTAAAATTATGATTATTGTTTATGTAATATCTGCAAGTGTTTTTCAAGTTGGCGCAAAGGTTTAGAAGTCAGCTGAGTTTTTAATCACGTCTTGTGATATTTTTTAGAATTTTTATAGCCGATGTTTACGCGTCAATGCAACGTATCCAAACCATAAAGCTATATATATATTGAATCTATAAATGCATTTTATCTTTCCTTTTTAAAAATTGGTCTTAATTTTATTCAACCAAGCTGTCCTGCAACTTAACAAAACGCACTTCAACGCGTATTTCCGTGCGTAAAAATAGGCTTCATAATGTATATTCATAAATTCGTACCGCTTCGAGGCGTTGACAGATAGCGATCTCCACACGCACTCCACTTCTTATCTCGTCATCTTTGCATTTTACGCTCAAAGCAACATGTTTTCAAATGTGTCAAGCATATATTTGTACCGTTAATTACAAAATACAAAATGCTATCTTTCACCAAAATCAAATGTGGTACAGTTTGGTTATTGCGTAAAAACAACGTCAAAATTGCCCGTAGTTCCGCTGAGAGTTGCGGGCAAAGCTCTGACTTGTGTGATTATAAAGCAATTCTCCCTAAAGCCGAGTGCTTTGTGAAGAGTGGGGGTATTTTGTGGTTGATACGGGGGATAGGAGGAGCAGATCTGCACCTTGCGTTCCCAGAGGGTCCGCGCGCTGCTGCTGCACGTTGAGCGCATCGCAAACAATGGACTATTCCCCACGGTGCAGAGACATCACAGGATTACACGGAGGAATGCGTGGTTCAGCGTCGGGACATTTGTAGAGCATTATAATATTAAAAACACAACCTAGATTTAGAGGAAAGGTGAGGAGGGATCATTATAAAACAGTAGAGGGTGGATATTTTTGGAGAGTTTGTCGAAAGCTTTGTCAGTACTGATTCTTTAATTTAATCGTTAAGGGTATTTGAGTGAAATAGAATTAATTTGCAGTTCTTTTTAAATTAACACCTACAAATGAATATACATTTTACACATTCCAATATAAAATGTATGTATTTATCAAAACAATGAGGGAAAAGGCAAAGCAGAGAGGTTTGATCAAGAATAATTTCCATGACACGTTTTTTTTTTTTTTTTTTTGCAAATACAAGCAGATATATGGGCAATAGAAATGTATATATTACTACACTGAAAAACACAGAATTTTGATGACTTACTTACAATTTAATCTATTCAATTTGATTATGAACACAGTCAAAAACTGTACAAAATGATCATTGTGTTGTTAAAGGTGCATTGTGTAACTTTTCTCGTGGAGACTCCATCAAATGCTGTTTTTTTTTTTCACCACGGAGATGTTATTGCTTTGTCTCAAATGTTTCACGGTATGGTATTAAACCTTTCTATTGTCATGGAGACCAAACCAGACCAAGTTACAGGGCAGATCTGTGGAGAGGCGACCCCGCTCACAACCAGAATGTCTGTTTTTCTATGTATTTTTGAGCTATAAAATTGTAATTGAAAATGTAATGTCCATGTGTTTAATACTAGATTGTGGAACATTCAAGGCGGAGCAGTTATGTTTCCATAGAAACACGGAGGTGACAAATCCCAGCCAAAGTTACACAATGCACCTTTAAAGTTAAAGTTGAAAAAATACCCATAAACAACCTGTGACGAATAGAATAGTTTGAAAATGAATTTAGTTACGGAACACTAAATATACCTGCATTAAAATGTATTATCTAATGTACGTATCTGAATACTTTGAATACTTTCACGCATGGATGCATTTAAATTATAGTGTAAAAAACACTAGCCAGGCTGCTGCCACCTAGTGCCTCCACTCAGTTTCATTTCTCTCCAGTGATTAGGTCAGAAATCGAAATAGATTAGACGGTTCGCAAAAACCCCGGAAGTGTGAGTTCGGGCATCAGCCAGTGAATGAAGACCTGTATATTCAGTGTTGGCAACGATTCCCAAGATCGAGGATTTAAAGCCTGGAATAAAGAGAATGTTTGGTGAATTTTATCAAGGGGAAAGACGTTATTGCTCTTCTTCCTACGGGATTTGGAAAAAGCTTAATATACCAGTTAGCAGTGATTGGTTAAATGATAAAAAATACCCGCCTAACGTCGAGCGAACGAATTCTTACACTGCGAGGTCAGACGGTTTCTACCAAGTGAAACAAAGTAAAACCGGCTGATGAATCAGGCTAAAAAAACGCAGCATAGTCTTAAAAAAAAGCTTTATACTTGTCTCACTTCTGTACTGCATTTATTTGTCACTGATCAGTCAAGGAAAAATCACATTTGCACACACCACATGAGCTGTTTTTTCTATTTCTCACTAATTTCGCACAGTTTGAAGCCTACATTGTGTGATCGTGTACCGCTGTGTCTGCCTTTGGGTTCAGAAAAGTAACTGTATTCTGAACACCAACAAATGAGAAAGTAACTGTACTGTAACTGTTCTATTCCTCGGTACAAATAATTCAGTTCACACTTCAGGACAGTGTTAACAACAGAGCTGACACTTTTACTTTCACAAAGAGCTGACCGTAGCCATTTCAAAGGGTCAACCAATTACACTTTAAAAATCCTATATTACGCAAAATTGACTCTTGTGAGCTTTTAGTCATATTATAATGTTTTTATCTCATCAAAAATATATCTGGAGTTGTGTTTTGTTTCATTTACACATGTTAGACTATTACACGGAAAGCTCAAAATGCTCTGTCCAACCTTGTGATGTCATGAATTGTAGGTCTCAGTTAACAGTTACCTTTACTACCTTTTAATTCCAGGGCTAAAATCATCCACATGATTCAAGTGAAGGTATACACACAGTACAGCACTTCTAAATGTGCACAGTTTGTGCGTTAAACATGTGTGAATGAAACAAAACACAACTCCAGGTCTGTTTGTGATGAGGAAACATTATAACACAGATCAGAAAATCGAGTATTACGGGCCCTTTAAGGTTATAGGCTAATGAGTGATGTTGCTGTAAAAGTCAAACCCGGACATGTGGACAAATCCCGGCTGAAAACAACCAAACTGGAATCATTTGTTTTGTTCACACTCAAATGAACAAATGTAACGTGTGTATTTTTAGCTCCAGTGTAAACAGACTGACAAC